>NW_028270143.1:76465987-76766382 GCF_037043375.1 Chiloscyllium plagiosum
TTGCAAAGCTGAACATTTGTAAAATTACAGTTAGGTAAAAACAATGACTGCAGATGCTGGAAACCAGATTCTGGATTAGTGGTGCTGGAAGAGCACAGCAATTCAGGCAGCATCCAAGGAGCTTTGAAATCGACGTTTCAGGCAAAAGCCCTTCATCAGGAATAAAGGCAGTGAGCCTGAAGCGTGAAGAGATAAGCTAGGGGAGGGTGGGGGTGGGGAGAGAGTAGCATAGAGTACAATGGGTGAATGGGGGAGGAGATGAAGGTGTTAGGTCAGGGAGGAGAGGGTGGAGTGGATAGGTGGAAAAGGAGCTAGGCAGGTCGGACAAGTCCGGACAGGTCAAGGGGACAGTGCGGGCTGGAAGTTTGAAACTAGGATGAGGTGGGGGAAGGGGAAATGAGGAAGCTGTTGATGCCCTGGGGTTGAAGTGTTCCGAGGAGGAAGATGAGGCGTTCTTCCTCCAGGCGTCTGGTGGTGAGGGAGTGGCGGTGAAGGAGGCCCAGGACCTCCATGTCCTCAGCAGAGTGGGAGGGGGAGTTGAAATGTTGGGCCATGGGGCGGTGTGGTTGATTGGTGCGGGTGTCCCAGAGATGTTCCCTAAAGCGCTCTGCTAGGAGGCGCCCAGTCTCCCCAATGTAGAGGAGACCGCATCGGGAGCAACGTATACAATAAATGATATTAGTGGATGTGCAAGTAAAACTTTGATGGATGTGGAAGGCTCCTTTAGGGCCTTGGATAGAGGTGAGGGAGGAGGTGTGGGCGCAGGTTTTACAGTTCCTGCGGTGGCAGGGGAAAGTGCCAGGATGGGAGGGTGAGATATAGGGGAGTGTGGACCTGACCAGGTAGTCTCGGAGGGAACGGTCTTTGCGGAAGGCGGAGAGGGGTGGGGAGGGAAATATATCCCTGGTGGTGGAGGTGGCGGAAATGTCGGCGGATGATTTGGTTTATGCGAAGGTTGGTAGGGTGGAAGGTGAGCACCAGGGACGTTCTGTCCTTGTTTCGGTTGGAGGGGTTGGGTCTGAGGGCGGAGGTGCGGGAGTAAAATTACAGTTGTCGATTTTTGAGAATAATGCAGCCTGCATATTATTTTTCAACTGTATCTTTGCAGTATGTTATATATATATAATTTCTCATCAACCTGTTCAGAGATATAATTAAATACTTCTGGAGGAGGTGGGACCTGAATCCACCATTAATGATGCAGGAAGTCATGGCTGCAGTCATACACATTTGGAATATTCACAGAAATGTCCCCTTAATTAGCATGGAGATATTTTCTCAGTCCAATTAACGGTTATGAGTTGGCTTTCAAAGGTCTCAATCAATGCTGGAGATGAGTAGCAAGCTGCAACAAATGGTGAGTAACCAAGAGGGTGTCTCAGCAAAAGCCTTAACCACTTTGAAAACTCATGTAACATGTAGTTTTAAAAGCCAGATAACTGGGGCTCTTGCAACCAGGCAGACAGATGGAGCCTTTGGATATGACAGAGCTCTTGCACACAATCCTGCTGTGCTGGAAACCCATCTCTAGACAGCTAAACTGTGCAGACAACACTCTCTCTCTCTCTGGCTCACTCGCGTACCCCAATTAGTGCAGGAAACTGGTTGTTGCCTGGAAAATTTGAGTTGGCCTCCTTTAATTGCAGTCAGCAATATTCTAAATGAGCCTAATCGATTACCTATCTTGAGAGGCAGGTAACCCATGGTCCCTACCTCAGGAAAGGTTGGTGATACTGTAGCGATTGTAATGAGGTCACCTGGGTGGATTGCATAGAATATGAGTTCCCTTATTGGGGCTGTTAATCTGGTCTAATTAGGGAGCCCTGGCTGAGAGATATAAACAGGAATGTCAGAAGTTCTGTTCATCTGAGAGCTGGCTCTGAGGGAGCTGGATCAGTGTCAAGGACTTTCCATGTGTAAATAAAGAGAGACCGAGTGATGAGATTCTGGTCTCTTTTCTGGAGCTATTTTCAGTGACGATAAGAGAAAAGCAGATGCCTGAAGAAATTTGCTCAAAATAGTCATCTTTGAGTTGGGGTAAGAATTTCTAGCATCATGTTGTTATTTGGGAAGCTCAATTTGTTTGATCCTGCCTTTCAAGACTGGGCACATTATGTGGAAAGAATGCGTTATTTTTTTGAGGCAAATGACATTGGGGCAGATGAAAAGCAAGGAGTACTACTCCTGATAGCTTGTGGACCCACAAAGGTTTTGGTTATTAGGAGCCTAACATTCCCTGAGGCATCAGATAGGAAAACCTTTCAAGAATTGACGGATTTAGTTTAGGAATATTACGCCCACCAAGCCTCCTCTAATTCTGAGACACTATTGGTTTTATTCAGCAATTTGAGAACCAGGAGTATCCATACTGGGATTTTTCACTAGGTTAAGATGACTGGCAGAGGCATGTGACTTTGGTTTAACTTTAATGAGATGCTGAGAGACTGTTTGGTATGTGGGATTAACGATGTAATCATGCAAAAGTACCGACCAACTGAAACCCAACTGGACTTCAATCAGGCGCTCCAACTGGATTAATCATTGGAAAATGCAGCAAGTTGAGTATATGATTTGCAGGGTATTCTAATGGAAGTGGACACCCCCTTCTAGTCTGACTGAGCAATTGCTTAGCCTAACTCAGGACATAGCGTGAACAAAGGGACTCTCGGTCAACCCACAGCAAAGCCTAAAACAAAGCCGAGCCTCAGCCAAACAGTTAAAATATTTTTCAGGTTTGGGGTCAGCAAGCCATTGTAGTTGCTGTCAGCATGCTGACTCGAGACAGCAAAAAGAGTCCCACTAGACCTTAATTGAGTAAGAGAACTCATAAGTTGGTATCCAGGAGAGTGTACATCCTGGATAATCCACCTACATCTGGTTTTGCACAGTTAAATGGCTGAACAACATCCAAATCAGAACCAATGAAAATAAATGTCTGGTTAAATGGTCACCCAGATCTAATGGAGGTCAATACTGATGCAGTCATTTCAGTGATTACAGAACGAATCTTTAACAAAATTTGCTTTGGACTTCAATCATTGTGCAAGACCTTGGTTAGACTGAGAACCTATACTGGGTAACCTTTACAGATTAAGGATACCATTGTGGTTCTGGTCTCTAATGAGAAGCAGTTGGTTCAGTTACCACTAATTGCAGTAAAAGGCTAGGGTCAAAGCTTGATGGGGCGATATTGCTTGAGCAAGATTCACCAAGGTTGGCTTAACATTTTTCAATTAGAAAATGGCTACCTGAGTGAAGAGCTAATTAAATACCAGAAGGTTTCTCAGAAAGGTCTAGGGACTATCGAAGGAGCCATGGCCACCTTGCATGTTGACCAGGAAGCAATTCCATGATTTTACAAGGCCAGCCCAATGCCATTTGCTTTATGGGCAAAAGTAGAGGCAGAAATAAGGAGGCTGGAGGGCAAAACCTGGAGGGCAACACTTTGCAGAATGGGCAGCATTGGTTGTGCCGATTATGAAGCCCGACAGATTAATTTGCCTTTGTGGGGATTTTAAACAAATGGTAAGCAGCTTTTCACATCTGGATAAATACTTAATTCTTTGGATAGAGGATTTATATGCAAATCTGGACCTGAGCCATGCATTTTTGCAATTGCAGTCAGATGAGGATTCCCAGAAGTATGCTACAGTTAATACTCTTAAGGACTTGTTCCTATATAGGAGACTGTCATTTGGGGTATCGCCAGCCTGTGCAATTTTGCAGCGGATGGTTGAGAACATGTTGCAAGGTCTACCTCAGGTCGCTATTTATTTAGATGACGTACTCTAGGCAACCCAAGTGACCTACCTGGGCTATACAGTTGACAAGATCAGATTACAACTGTTGGAAGAAAAAGTAAGAATGAATCATGCCAGTGTGCCCTGTCTCCCATGTCTGTAATGAAGCTAAGGTCTTTCCTTGGGCTTGTGAATTACTATTCAAAGTTAATTTGTAACCTGGCCTCCAACCTGGTGCCCTTACATCTCCTATTGAAAAAGGATCAACCTTGGAAATAGTTGCGGAGCCAAACCATAGCTTTCAGGGAAGTGAAGAAACAGCTATCATCCTGTAAGGTGTTGGCATACCATGATCCCACATGAGATCTGCTATTGACATGGGATGCCTCACCAGGCAGCATTGGGGTAGTGTTAGCTCATAAGTGGCCCAAAGAAGAGGAATGCTTAACAGTAAATGCATCACACGTTTGGCTAATGCAGAGCATAGTTACACCCAGATTGAGAAGGAAGGTTTGGCGGTCATACTTGGAGTCAGGAAATTCCACCAATAGCTTTATCGACATAACTTTGCAATAATAAAGGACCACTGACCACAGCTAGGTCTACTTAAAGAGGACAAAACAGTGAGGCCCATAGCTTCAGACCAGATTCAACAGCGAGCTATCATACTTTTTGTATTACAATTGGAATAATGTCCGGGAGGCCAAGTAGCAAATATGGATGCATTGAGCTACTTCTTCCTGGCAGATACTCCACTGGTTGTAGCATCATTGGAAGAGTCCATAATGGTTTTAACTTTTCAGGATACACTTCCAGTCACAGCTGACAGTATAAAACTCTGGACACAGAAAGATCCAGCCCTGGCAAAACTGTAACAGCTGGTGGTGATGGGAGCAACCAAAGGGCCATCACAACCAGAATTGAAACCTTTTTGGAGCCAGAGAGATCAGATTACTATGGACAACTGCATATTATTCTGGCGATCATGAGTGATTGTCCCAAGCAAAGCTAGCCACCAGATTCTGGCTGATGTCCACCAGGGTCATTCAAAATGAAGACTTAAGTGGGAAGTTATGTCTAGTGGCAAGGATTGGTGCAGACATATCTGCATTGGTGGGGCAGTGCCCAGAGTACCAACAAGGACAAGAATTACTACCAGCAGTTCCCCTTTATGGGAATGGCTGAGTAAACCCTGGACTTGGTTACACGTTGACTATGCAGGTCTTCTCATGGGTTCAATGTTCCTAATCATTGTGGATGCCCATTCAAAATGGCTGGATGTGCATAGAGTTCATTTGTAAAACACGGGGAAGATAATAGAAAAACTGTGTGCATTTTTTGCAATACATGAACTCCCAGAAGTATTGGTCACAGGTTTGCCAGCAGGGAATTTGAGTATTTACTGAAGTCAAATGGTATTTGACATATAAGGGCAGTTCCATACCATTTATCATCCAATGGTCTGGCAGAAAGAGCAGTCCAAACTTTCAAGGCAGGCTTAAAGAAACAGATTACAGCTTCACTAGATACCAAGGTGTCCCAGTTCCTATTTGACTATAGGATCACTCCTCATGCAACTACTGGAATAGCTCCAGCAGAAGACTCTGCACCAGGTTAAATCTGCTCTTCCTGGACCTAGGGGGAAGACGAAACAGTATCATGAATGCCGTTGCTAGATACATGACTCCGCCAAGTGAGAGAGACGGTTTACTTCAGTAGATGAAGTTTGATGCAGGAACCATGGGAATGGAACTGAGGGAAGTACCACTGAAGATTTTCACTGCTCAAAAAAAAGTTGCAGAGAATACCATTTTCAGCGAAATGTAAACTGCACTACAATTGTGAGACTGCTGTGTGAGATGAGGCTGAATAATTATGCATTCTATAGGCCCTCTGATGCTAGGCATTATCGCAGGGTGAAATGACAGCAGAAAGGCTGTTGCAATATTGCCAACTTAGCCCGAAATCAGTGGAAATCTTTCTTCTCCGCCGAGCAATGATGTTGATAGATAAAAAGTAAATGAGGAAGGAAAGGTGGGTTCAGTAACCTGTCCAGTTTCCTCACTTCAAGCTGCTAACCCCAGAGACAGCCAGGAGAGCACGAGAAGTACAACCTCATTGAATTGCTGAAAGTACTTCTGATGGAGACTGATCCAGATATTCAAGGCACTTCTCACTCCCTTCAAACTCTTGCTCTCTTCTTTAAAGTGTCATAATTCATGATAAGTGTCTCTGTAAAGTATCCTTTTTCAAAGTTCAGATTGTTTCTATCTCCTTTAACACGTCTCCTTACAGGATTACAGCAGTGCTCGCACACAGTCCAAAGGTTCTCTTCCTTTGGGTGACTCATATTCCCACAGGAATCTGTATAATTATTGATCCACCTTAAAAATATGGTGCAATTCTAACAGGTTCAGGGTGTTGCATCAGATCTCACATTATCATTTCTCTGGTGCTGCACCCAGTTTGTAGAAAACTCCAGACCGTAATCCTCTATGTAATTAACTCTACCAATTAGGCTGCTTTCTGCTGTACTTCACCCTTCTGTTCTCTGCAACACTGCATCTTTCCATGTTTCCCCCATTCCCTGTTACACACATTGTTTTCCAATTGGAGTGGGGGGTTGGGGGGGGGGGGGGGGTAGGGGGGGTGGCAGGGGTGAGGAATGCACCTTTATTTATCTAATATGTGGTTCAAAGTGGAGTTATTTTCTTAAATATACTTTTGCTTAAACAATGCCATTTTAGCCGAACAACAGCAGTTTCACCAGTGATCCTTCAGCAGTATGAAAGGGATATTTTTACCACTGGAATATACTGAAGACTCTGTGAAGAAATATTTTCCAGTATCATTCTATTCAGCCCAAGTTATTCCAGAATTGGTTATGCAATGAACCTTTTAAAAATAGTCACTTTATTGTTTTATTTAACCTAACCTTAAAAAGAGTTGTTTTTACATTGTGAATGAGCAGATCAGAGCCCAGGGTCTACAGGTTAACTACATTTCAGAGATTTTAAGAAAGAGCAGTAAAAGTAAGGTTAACTGAGCAGGAGGAAGATGAGACAAGTTGAATCAGAACTGCACAAGACAACTACTATAAAATATACTCTCCACATAATAAGGTCAAGGTGTTGAGTACACCAGTGTCCACTTGAACGTTCCCTGCATGTATTCAAACACAGAATGGATTGATGCTTTATGGTATTCCAATTTCCTTACTGTGTTCAACAGATCCTAACCACTGCTCCCATTGTTTTAGACAACTAATGCTGCTGATGACTCTGCTGTAACAACTTATCATCCTTTGTACTCATCTTTTGTTGCTTTACTCATCCCATTAACACCTGCTTTGCCTCACAGCAATAATAACAGCAACAGATATTATTATAGTGCCTTTAACCTAATGAAATGTCAAGGCACTTCACAAGAGCTTTATAAAACAAAGAATAACACAAAACCACATC
Source organism: Chiloscyllium plagiosum (assembly GCF_037043375.1). Taxonomy (NCBI): domain Eukaryota; kingdom Metazoa; phylum Chordata; class Chondrichthyes; order Orectolobiformes; family Hemiscylliidae; genus Chiloscyllium; species Chiloscyllium plagiosum. The sequence goes on from NW_028270143.1 coordinate 76,473,192, forward strand.
AGGGTATATTATGGCAGATGACCAAGAGCTTAGTTACAGTGGTATATTTTAACAGCTGTCTTGAGGAAAGCACAGTAGAGAGGCAGAGAGCTTTAGGGAGGAGTTAGGCAATAGAAAATATTGCTCCCAATGGTGGAAAAATCATAATTGAGAATGCACAAGAGACTAGGATGAGAAGAGTGCAAAAATCTCAGAGGCTATAGGATTGGGGAAATTTCAGACGAGGCACTGGTGGGATTTTTTGATGAGAATTTTAAATTTACAATGTTGCTTGATTAGGAGACAATGTAGTTCCTCAAACATGGGGTGACTTTTGAGTCACAGAGGTCTACAGCACAAAAAAAGGCCGTTCAGCCCATTCAGTCTGTGCCAGTCACCAAACTATTCTAATCCCATTTTCTAGCACTTGGCCCATAGCTTTGTGCACACCTAAATATTCATAAATATTATGAGGGTTTCCTACCATCCTTACAGCAGTGAATTCCACATTCCCATCCTCCTCTGGGTGAACAATTTTGCCCTGAATCTCCTCTGAAACCTTCTCCCTCTTTACCTAAAATCTATGCCATAAGTCTTACTTTCCTGGTTTTAATAGGTCTCTGCAGGTTTATCAGAAACTGGGTATGAAAACTGAGTGGTTTCCTGTTCGGCACCATCCTCATGAGCTGTCCTACCTGCCAATCACCTTCATCCCCACCTCCATCCACCTATTATACTCTGAGCTACCTTCTCCCCAGCCCCACCCCCCTCCCATTTATCTCTCCACCCCGGAGGCTCCCTGTCTTCATTCCTGACGAAGGGCTTTTGCCTGCCTGACATGCTGTGCTTTTCCAGCACCACTCTAATCTAGACTCTGATTTCCACCATCGGCAGTCCTCACTTTTGCCTGGTTTTCTGTTCTGCCAATGAGTAGGATTGCAAACATGTCAAATCACTTTAACATCCAGGCCGGATGTTAAATGGCATAGGTTTCAAATTTTCTGCTGAGGCTGAGTTTCTTGCTCACTTCAAAAATTGTCTAAAACACAAATTTAAATTAAAACTAAAAGTTCAAATGTAATTTTCCAGTTTTGTTTGGGCCTGGAAGTCGTACCATCCCCAAAATGTGGGGCTGCACTGTGTATAATCTTTGACCCTGGTTCTAAATTCTCGTTACAAATATTTTAAAATGTTGTACTTTTGCAATATCTCAGTGTGTTCTTTTATGCTGCTCTTACTCTGAAACCAATTACAAAAATTCTCTGTCATCCCCCAATTTTTAAAATATTTCCATTAATCCTTCAAATATTTTCTATTTATTGACAGTAGCATTTGTGTCCTTTCCCCTGATATTGTATGCTTTTGCATGTTTGATTTTAAATAAAAGAAATTAAGACCAGGGGATAGAACATTTCTAAGGATTTACAGACACATTAACTTAACACCTGCAGTACAAATGATAGTCCTATGCTCAAAGATCGAACAGACATACATAGAGTCATAGTCATAGAGTCATATAGATGTACAGCATGGAAACAGACCCTTCAGACCAACCTGTCCATGCTGACCAGATATCCCAACCCAATCTAGTCCCAACTACCAGCACCCGCCCATATCCCTCCAAACCCTTCCTATTCATATACCCATCCAAATGCCTCTTACATGTTGCAATTGTACCAGCCTCCACCACTTCCTCTGGCAGCTCATTCCATACATATACCACCCTCTGTGTGAAAATGTTGTCCCTTAGGCCTCTTTTACATCTTTCCCCTCTCACCCTAAACCTATGCCCTCTAGTTCTGGATTCCCCCACTCCAGGGAAAAGACTTTTGTCTATTTACCCTACCCATGCCACTCATAATTTTGTAAACCTCTATAAGGTCACCCCTCAGCCTCTGATGCTCCAGGGAAAACAGCCCTAGCCTGTTCAGCCTCTCCCTATAGCTCAAATCCTCCAACCCTGGCAACATTCTTGTAAATCTTTTCTGAAGACTTACAAGTTTCACAACATCTTTCCGATAGGAAGGAGACTAAAATTGCACGCAATATTCCAACAGTGGCCTAACCAATGTCCTGTATAGCCACAACATGATCTCCCAACTCCTGTGCTCAATACTCTGACCAATAAAAGAAAGCATACCAAACGCCTACTTCACTATCCTATCTACCTGTGACTCCACTTTCAAGGAGCTATGAACCTGCACTCCAAGGTCTCTTTGTTCAGCAACACTCCCTCGGACCTTACCATTAAGTGTATAAGTCCTGCTAAGATTTGCTTTCCCAAAAATACAGCACCTCGCATTTATCTGAATTAAACTCCATCTGCCACTTCTCAGCCCATTGGCCCATCTGATCAAGATCCTGTTGTAATCCGAGGTAACCCTCTTCGCTGTCCACTACACCTCCAATGTTGGTGTCATCTGCAAACTTACTAACTGTACCTCTTATGCTCGCATCCAAATCATTTATAGAAATGACAAAAAGTAGAGGACCCAGCACCGATCCTTGTGGCACTCCACTGGTCACAGGCCTCCAGTCTGAAAATCAACCCTCCACCACCACCCTCTGTCTTCTACCTTTGAGCCAGTTCTCTATCCACATGGCTAGTTCTCCCTGTATTCCGTGAGATCTAACCTTCCTAATCAGTCTCCCATGAGGAACCTTGTCGAATGCCTTACTGAAGTCCATACAGATCACATCTACTCCTCTGCCCTCATCAATCCTCTTTGTTACTTCCTCAAAAAACTCAGTCAAGTTTGTGAGACATGATTTCCCAAGCACAAAGCCATGTTGACTATCCCTAATCAGTCCTTGCCTTTCCAAAACATGTACATCCTCTCCCTCAGGATTCCCTCCAACAACTTGCCCACCACTGATGTCAGGCTCGCTGGTCTATAGTTCCCTGGCTTGTCTTTACCACCCTTCTTAAACAGTGGCACCACGTTTGCCAATCTCCAGTCTTCTGGCACCTCACCTGCGACTATGGATGATACAAATATCTCAGCAAGAGGCCCAGCAATCACTTCTGTAACTTTCCACAGAGTTCTCGGGTACACCTGATCAGGTCCTGGGGATTTATCTACCTTAATGCATTTCAAGACATCCAGCGCTTCCTCTCTGTAATCTGAACATTTTGCAAGATGTCACCATCTATTTCCCTACAGTCTATATCTTCCATATCTTTTTCCACAGTAAATACTGATGCAAAATACTCGTTTAGTATCTTCCCCATTTTCTGTGGCTCCACACAAAGGCCGCCTTGCTGATCTTTGAGGGGCCCAATTCTCTCCCTAGTTACCCTTTTTTCCTTAATGTATTTGTTAAAAACTTTTTGGATTCTCCTTAATTCTATTTGCCAAATATATCTCATGTCCCCTTTTTGCCCTCCTGATTTCCCTCGTAAGTATACTCCTGCTGCCTTTATACTCTTCTTCGATCTATCCTGTCTATACCTGACATATGTTTCCTTCTTTTTCTTAACCAAACGCTCAATTTCTTTAGTCATCCAGCATTCCCTATACCTACCAGCCTTTCCTTTCACCCTAACAGGAATATACTTTCTCTGGACTCTCATTATTTCATTTCTGAAGGCTTCCCATTTTCCAGCCATCCCTTTACCTGCGAACCCTTTGGATTCTCCTTAATTCTATTTGCGAAAGCTATCTCATGTCCCCTTTTGCCCTCCTGATTTCCCTTTTAAGTATACTCCTACTGCCTTTATACTCTTCCCAAGATTCACTCGATCTATCCTGTCTATACCTTACATATCTTCTAGGAGAAAGTGAGGACTGCAGATGCTGGAGATCAGAGCGGAAAATGTGTGGCTGGAAAAGCGCAGCAGGTCAGGCAGCATCCAAGGAGCAGGAGAATCGACGTTTCGGGCATGAGCCCTTCTTCAGAAATCCTGAAGAATCAAGATATCTGAAGAAGGGCTCATGCCCAAAATGTCGATTCTCCTGCTCCTTGGATGCTGCCTGACCTGCTGCGCTTTTCCAGCTATACCTTACATATCTCCAAACTTAAAAGTAATGAAGAATAATCAGCATAGATTGCAAAAGAGAACGATCATACTTAACCAATCTTGTTAATTTAGTTGAAGTAGTAACTTCACCGGTTAGTGGGCGGCACGGTGGCACACTGGTTAGCACTGCTGCCTCGCAGCGCCAGAGACCCGGGTTCAATTCCCGACTCAGGCGACTGACTGTGTGGAGTTTGCACGTTCTCCCCGTGTCTGCGTGGGTTTCCTCCGGGGGCTCCTGTTTCCTCCCACAGTCCAAAGATGTGCAAGTCAGGTGAATTGGCCATGCTAAATTGCCCGTAGTATTAGGTAAAGGGGTAAATGTAGGGGTATGGGTGGGTTACGCTTCGGCGGGTCGGTGTGGACTTGTTGGGCCGAAGGGCCTGTTTCCACACTGTAAGTAATCTAATCTAAAAAGTAACAAAAGAGGGTCAGATAAAGGTAATGCTGAAACATAATATATTCAGATTTCTAAGGGCTATCAGTGGTAATACAGTAACCTGACAACTAAAATCAGAACATGTGAGGTAAGTGCATAAGTGGCAGGCTACCCGGTTACAAAATAGAATCCATGAATAGAGGCCGTATTTTCAGTCATCCATGAATTTGGGTACTGGCTCGTCCAGAAATTCAAGAATTGGATATCTGTCTCTGGTTCTTGAATGCATTTCGATATTCCTGGGAGGGTGAAAGAGGTGAGTTGACAACTCTCATGCTTTATGATTACTTTCTTGTTGAATTCATTATCAACGACCTTAGAAGGATGGGAGCAGCAGTTAGCAAGGGCACAATCTTATAGGCATCAGACCGATGTGGGCAATGGTGAGATATGTGGCAGAATTGCATGACATGTGCGGCAAGATCTATCTTGACGGTGAGATAATTTCACTGCATGTGTTATACTTTTCACAAGGGGCATGGCAAGATTTCCACTTGGTTATGGTGAAATGTGAATTGACTATTTACTTGTAATGCAAAGTAAACTTGTTGCATTACTTTGTTAATGCAACAACTCAACTCAGTAATATTGGTAGATGCATTTTACCAAACCCACTAAACTAGCTCAATAGCAGGAAAGCTGGACAAGGAAACCAAAATGAGAGCTGATGATTCTCTGAATGATCTCCATGCGCTTGAACATCTCCGGATGAGCTTCATGGTAACCAGCCGTTTGCACTGCACATCCGCAGACATTGGCATCTGCTATGTGCTAGTCTGTAGTGACCCTCATGGCACATCTCTAATACACTTGCAGATCATTTCCGCACTTCAGCTTGTATTAGGCAATTATCAGTCTCATGCTGCAGCAAGGACCTTGAGCCCTCAGCGAGATGTGCACTACTCATGGACTGGAGCAGACACAGTGCATTCATAATTTGCATTGTCTTACCCTTTTGCACTTTGCATCCTCAGCCAGGGAAACCATGCTTTTATTACAGCTGATTGCTTTACTATATTGCCTAACTGTTGAGCACAGACACAAAGCAATTGAACTGGTCATAGTTGTCAGCCTTCACTCATGGGGTCCTGGCACAGTAGGTCACAGGCAGGCCTCAGTACCAGTCCAGGCCTGGCTTATGCCTGGCTCAGGCTTGGCTCATGGACCTCACCTCAGTGCTTTGTTGTTGCAATCAGTGAAAGGGATAGAATCATACAGTCACGGAGCATAGACACAGGCCCTTTGACCCACTATGTCTATGCCAACCAACAAACACCAAATTACACTAATCCCATTTACCTGTACTTAGTCCATAGCTTACTATTCTCTCGTGTTTTAAGTACTCATCCCGATGCTACTTATATGGAGAGAGACTATCGGAATGTATTGGAGATGTGCCATGGGGGCTATTCCACCCTCTCAAGCAGCATGTTCAATATATACACCATCCTCTGGGTGAGAAAACTTTTCTCAGACCTCCTCAAAGCCACTTGCTCCTCACCTTAAACTTATGCACTCTGGTCTTAGGCACATCCACCATGGGGAAAAAAAAATCTCACAATCAACTCAGTCTATGCCTCTCATAATATTGTACATGTCAATCAGATTCTCCCTTCAGCCTTCTCTGCTCTAAGGAAACCACACCCAGCCTATCCAGGCTCTCCTCATAACTGAGACTTTTCATCCCAAAGAACATGCTGGTGAATCTCCTCTGCACCCTGTCCACTACAATCATGTCCTTCTGACAGTGTGGCAAACTGCACACAGTATTCCATCTGTGGCCTCACCAATGTTTTATAAAGTTGTAACAACACTTCCTTGCTCCTGTATTCTACATCCTGGCTAATGAAGACAAGCTACCCAGTCTACCTGTGCTGACACCTTCAGGGATCAGTGGGCTTGTACACCAAGGTTCCTTTGTTCCTCAGTACTCGCTCAGCTCCCTAGGGACTTACCATTCATTCTGTACATCCTTCCCTTATTAGACCTTCTAAAATGCATGACCTCACACTTACCAAGATTCAATTTCATCTGCCATGGCTATGCCCAATTCACCAGCTGATCAATATCAGACTGTAGCCTGAGACCATCCTCCTCACTATCAAGAACACCACCAATTTTCATATCATCTGTAAACCTACTAATTAAACCTTCTACATTCGCTTCCAAGTCATTGATGTATATAACAAATTGCAAGAGTCCCAGCACTGATCCGTGGGTACATCACTAATTATAGACTTCTGATTGCAAAAACAACCTTCCACCATCACCCTTTGCTTCCTGTTTGTAAACCAAATTTGGATCTCATTTGCCAACCTGTCTTGGATCCCATGGGCACTTACCTTTTGGACCAGCCTTTCATGTTAAAGGCCTTACTGAAGTCCATGTGAACCACATCAAGTTCACTACTTTCATCAAATAAAGTTAAAAAGCACATGACACCAGGTTATAGTCCAACAGGTTTATTTGGAAGTACAAGCTTTCAGAGCACCGCTCCTACGTCAGGTAGCTTACCGGACAAAGGTGCAGCACTCTGAAAGCTAGTGCTTCCAAATAAACCTATTGGACTATAACCTGGTGTCATGTGCTTTTTAACTTTGTCCACCCCAGTCCAACACCGGAACCTCCAAATCATGTTCATCAATATATTAAGTCACTTTTTCAAAACCTCAATTAAATTAGTCAGGCAGGATCTCCCTCTAACAAATCTGTGTTGTCTATCCCTGATCAATCCCTGCCTTTTCAAGTGTTGATTAATCCTGTCCTTCAGAATTTTGTCCAAATGCTTTCCTACCATAACATGAGTCTGTAATTACCTGGCCTGTCCATGTTGCTCTTCTTGAACAGACCTAACTCTTTCAACAGATATCCTGACTACAATATCTTTCTCCTCTGTGGATAGAGATGAGAAGTTTTCATTTTAGGCCTCACGCACGATCACTAGACCCAAACGCAGGTTGCATCTTTGATGTCCAACAGGTTTCATTTTTCCCTGGTAATCAATTCACTGTTAATATACTTATGAAAAACCTTAGGATTTTCCTTGATCCCATCTGCCAAAGACATATTGTGGCCCTTTTTTACCTTCCTAATTTTCTTTTTAAGCAGCCCCCCCTGCACTCTATACTTTTGAAGGGTCTTCCCTGTTTTTAATGCGCTGTACCTGATATTTGGTAGATCTTCCTTGATCAAACTTTCGATATTCCTTGACATCCAGGGTTCTCTGGATTTGCTGCCCTTGCCTTCACTCTTAGAGGAACACACTGGTCCTGAATTCTCATGATACCTCTTTTAAACCACTCTCACTTTCCAAATTTACCTGCAAGTAGCTGTTCCTAATCTTTATCTACCAGATCCTGTCTAACAATATCAAAATCAGCCTTTCCCGAATGTGGACACAACTTTTTATCCTGTTTCATAATGACTTTGAAATTTTTTGGATTATGATCACTATTTCCAAAATACTTGCTGACTGAAATATCAACTGCTTGACAGGCATCACTCCCTTTGGTTACTTTCAGCACTGTCCCATCTCTGCATGGCACAAAAGGCTGTACTGGAAGACAAATGTAAGTGGCACACTGTTAGTGTGGTGCATATGGAGGGGATGCCTGAGTGATTGAGTAGGCAGTGCAGAGGGCTTGCAGGATCATGATGTTAGGGGTCAGGGTGAAGCAGGGCAAATGAGGGAAGATGTTACAGGTAGTAGTGAAAATGGGATAGCATGAAATTTGGAAGGAAGTAAGTGCTGTAGTAGAGATGTGCTGTGCAGAGGGACCTGGGTCTCCTGGTGCATGAATCAGAAAAGGTTGGTATGCAGGTGCAACAGGTAACCTCCACTCCCGGCACCTTCCCCTGCAATCGCAGGAGGTGCAAGACTTGCACCCACACTTCCCCCCTCACCTCCCTCCAAGGCCCCAAAGGAAACTTCCATATCCGCCACAGATTCACCTGCACCTCCACATACATCATCTATTGCATCCTCTGCACCCAATGTGGCCTCCTCTATATTGGGGAGACAGGCCGGCTACTTGCGGAGCGTTTCAGAGAACACCTCTGGGACACCGGGACCAACCAACCCAACCACCCTGTAGCTCAACATTTCAATTCCCCCTCCCACTCCACCAAGGATATGCAGGTCTTTGGACTCCTCCATCGTCAGACCACAACAAAACGACGGTTGGAGGAAGAATGCCTCATCTTCCGCCTAGGAACCCTCCAACCACAAGGGATGAACTCGGATTTCACCAGTTTCCTCATTTCCCCTCCCCCCACCCTGTCTCAGTCAAATCCATCGAATTCAGCACCGCCTTCCTAACCTGCAATCTTCTTCCCGACCTCTCCGCCCTCACCCCAGTCTGACCTATCACCCTCACCTTGACCTCTTTCCACCTATCACATTTCTGACGCCCCTCCCCCAAGTCCCTCCTCCCTACCTTTTATCTTAGCCTGCTGGACAAACTTTCCCCATTCCTGAAGAAGGGCTTATGCCCGAAACATCGATTTTCCTGTTCCCTGGATGCTGCCTGACCTGCTGCGCTTTTCCAGCAACACATTTCCAACAGGTAATTAAGAAGGTAAATAGATTATTGTCCTTCATTGCTACAGGGATGGAGCTTAAAAATGGGAAGGCTATTGTGCAGTTTTATAGGGTGCTGATGAGACCACACCTAGAGTACTGTGTACAGTTTAGTTTCCTAACTTGAGAAAGGAGGTGCTGGCACTGGGGATGTGTGCGGAGGAGGTTCATTAGGTTGATTCCAGATTTAAGAGGTTTGGCTTATGAGGAGAGATTGAGAACACTTAACTATACTCATTGGAATTTAGAAACAACCTTATAGAAACATATAAAATTATGATGGGAATAGATAGGATAGAAACAGGAGGTTATAGAGTCATAGCGCCATAAAGATGTACAGCTCGGAAACAGACCCTTTGGTCTAACTCGTCCATGCCGATCACATATCTTCACTTAATCTCATTCAATTTTCCAGCACTTGAGCACATATCCCTCCAAAGCCTTCCTATTCACATACACATCCAGATGCCTTCTAAATGCTGCAATTGGAGCAGCCTCCACCACTTCCTGTGGCAGCTCATTCCATATACGCACCACCCCCTCTGTGAAAAAGGACCCTCTACATCTTTCCCCTCTCTCCCTAAACCAATGGCAAATACTTCTGGACACCTCCACACCAGGGAAAGGATCTTGTCTATTTAGGAGGAGAAAGTGAGGACTGCAAATGCTGGAGATCAGAGCTGAAAGTGTCTTGCTGGAAAAGCGCAGCAGGTCAGGCAGCATCCTAGGAGCAGGAGAATCGACGTTTCGGACATGTCCCGAAATGTCAATTCTCCTGCTCCTTGGATGCTGCCTGACCTGCTGCGCTTTTCCAGCAACACACTTTCAGCTCTCGTCTATTTACCCTATCATGCTCCTCATGATTTTATAAACCTCTATAAAGCCACCCCTCAGTCTCTGATGCTACAGGGAAAACTGCTCCAGCCTATTCAGCCTCTCCTGATAACTCAAACCCTCCAATCTGGCAACATCCTTGTAAATCTTTTCTGAACCCTTCAAGTTTCACAACAACCTTCCGATAGGAGGGAGACCAGAATTGCACACAATATTCCAACAGTGGCTTAACCCATGTCCTGTACAGCCGCAACATGAACTCCCAACTCCTGTACTCAATACTCTGACCAATAAAGGAAAGCATACCAAATGCCTTCTTCACTATCCTATCTACCTGCGACTCCACTTTCAAGGAGCTAGGAACCTGCGCTCCAAGGTCTCTTTGTTCAGCAACACTCTACTGGTGACTGAAACTACTACTCGGGGGCCAAGATTCAAAATAAATGGGAGGAGATTTAGGACTGAGTTGATGAGTAAGTTCCTCACCCAAAGTGTTATGAATCTGTTGAATTCCCGTCCCAGTGAAATAGTTGAGGCTACCTTGTTGAATGTTTTTAAGGCAAAGATAGATTTTTGAACAGTAAAGGAATTAAGTGTTATGGTGAGCAGGCGGGTATGTGGAGCTGAGTCCATGACACAGATCAGCCTGGATCCGATTTAATGGGGGAACAGGCTTGATGGGCCAGGTGGCCTACTTCTCCTTCTACTTCTTATATTCTTGTAGAATGTGTGGAGTTGCCAGAAAAATGATGGTGGAGGTTAAAATTACTCTTGCAGTGTGGAGGACGCTTTGGCTTTCTATCTTTGTGCTGGGCATTCCTCTAATTGGCTCAGCATGCTTTAACACAGATGGCAACCCCGGTACAGACTGGTGTAGTGTGGTGTTGTGGTTTCCAGTGTTCATTCAAGCCGATGTTGTGTGGTACTATAGCTTCCAGTGATCGATCATTTTATGTTATATGATTTATTATTGTCACATGACCTCGGAACAGTGAAATGCTTTGTTTTTGTGTTGTATAGGCAGATTATACCATACTGCTACGTCGCAATGGTCAAACCTTTCTATTAATTAAACCAACCACCCAGAAAATCTCATCTCACAATCTGTTAAAATGTGAGTAACAGGGAGCTCCCAAATTCCACTGTTTAAAGAAAAAAATATCAATTTATTTTTCTAACTGGAATACTGAACAATAAACAAAAAAAAATCGCAAATCCAAGCCCCGCTTTCTCTTAACTACTTACTATCTGACCCCAATTCTATAAAAAAATGTTATTCCAATAAGATACTTAATAAAATTACATTAACTAAACCTGAAAACTACGCCGTCTTTGTCTTCCCCGCTGTCTTCTGTTTTTCTGCTGCTGATCTGCCTGAGCTGTCTTCTCTCTTTTCACTGCGAATAGGCTTTACATGAAAAGTTACCTTTGATAGAGAGGGTTTTTTTCTGATTTCTTTAAGAGCATGATGTTAGATGGGCAGTTAGCTCTCTGGCAGTTTTTCTCTCTCTGGCAGTTTCTCTTTCTAAGGCAGTTGCTCTCTGGCCAATTTCTCATTCTTGTATCACATTCTTGTACCCCCCACCCCCACCCCACCCCCTGCCCCCACACTTACACACATCAGATCATCTAATTGGTTTGATGTTCGCAAAACAATAAATTCAACCGTGATTGGAATTTAGCATCCCAGGGCATAATTTAAACTGATTGGTTAAATTTGAATTGTTGTCAAAACAGCAATCAAAACTCGGGTATCCATTTGACAGCCAATTGTTACAAATTTTCAATTTTCCAATACACTCTGAGACTGCCATCTAGTCGTATACACAGGTGCTTGTAACCTCTTCATTTAGAAAAGCATTCTGTCTCTCTTAAAGGTACAGTACATGCCTTTAATTTCATAACAATACAAAGTATATTAAGGTAATAGTACAGAGTGATGAATACAATGTAATAGCTGCAGAGAAGGTACATAAAGAGCAGGAGCAACATTCAATTTAAAATTTAAGAGGTCCATTCAGAAGTCTAATAACAGTGGGGATGAAGCTGTTCTTGAATCTGTTGGTAAGTGTGTTTAAGCTTTTGAATCTTCTGTCCAATGGAAGTGGTTGGAAGAGATTATAACCGGCTTGGGAGGGGTCTTTGATTATATTGGCTGCCTTCATGAGACAGTGAGCATGATAGATGGAGTCAGTGGATGGAAGGTTAGCTTACATGATGGACTGGGCTGTGTTCACAAATCTCTGTAGTTTCTTATGGTCTTGGGTAGAGCAGTTGCCATACCAAGCTTTGGTACATATGGATGTAATGCTGTCTGTGGTGCATGTATAAAACAAATTCCACATACGTCATCTAGAGAATCCCCTGTATTTTCATACCTGTCATCTAGAGATTCTCTTGTACTTCCACACACGTCATCTAGAGATCCATCTACGCTTCCGCACGTCATCTAGAGATTCTCCTGTACTTCCACGCACATCATTTATAGATCCAGCTACACTTCCACACACGTCATCTAGAGATTCCCCTGTATTTCCACACATGTCATCTAGAGATTCACCTGTACTTCCACACACATCATCTACTTTTCGAATTAGAATTAGAATCCCAACAGTGTGGTAACAGACCCTTCAGCCCAACAAGATAACAATGACCCTCTGAAGAATAATCCACCCAGGCCCATTCCCTTACTCTATATTTACTCCTGACTAATGCACCTAACCTACACATCCCTAAACACTATGGGCAATTTAACACGGCCAATTCACCTAACCTGCACATTTTGGATTGTGGGAGAAAACTGGAAGAAACCCACGTACACGCGGGGAGAATGTGCAAACTCCACACAGACAGTGACCTGAGACTGGAATCGAACCCAAGTCCCTGTCGCTTTGGGGCAGCAGTGCTAACCACTGAGCCACCGTGCCACCCTAAGCCACTGTGTCTGTTGCTCCCGATGTGGTATCCTCCGCATTGGGGAGACAGGATGCCAACTTGCAGATTGTTTCAGAAAATATCTCTGGGACACCCGAACCAAACAATCCCACCACTCCGTGGCCAAACACTTTAACTCCACCTCCCACTCCACCCAGGTCATGCAGGTCCTAGGCCTCCTCCATCACCAAGCCCTTACCACCCGGCCCTGGTTGAAGAATGCCTCATCTTCTGCCTTGGGACCCTCCAACCACACAGGATTAATGTGTATTTCACCAGTTTCCTCATTTCCCCTCCCCCCACTTTATCCCAGATCCAACCTTCCAACTCAGCACCGCCCTCTGGAACTGTCCTACTTTACCATTTTCCTTTTCATCTGTCTTCTCTACCCTTCTGTCCAACCTATCACCTTCACCTAGCTATTGCATTCCCAGCTACGTTTGCACCCAGCCCCATGCCTCATTCCTGATGAACTGCTTATACTCAACTCTCCTGCTCCTTGTATGCTGTCTGACTGGCTGTTCTTTTCTAGCACCACACTCTTCGACATGTATAAAAATTGGTAAGAGTCTTTCTGGGCATGCTGAATTACCTTAGCCACCTGAAGGAGTAGAGGCGTTGTTGTGCTTTCTTGACCTGAGCATTAAGGTAAATGGACCTGGACAGATTGTTGATGATCATCATTCTGAGGAACTTGATGGTCTTGACCATCTCCACCTCAGCACCATTGATGGAGACAGGGGCATGCCCTCCACCTTGCTTCCTGAAGTTAATGACCAGCTCTTTTATTTTGCTGATGTTGAGGGAGACATTCAGGCTTATATAGTGTGGTATTGTGGCTTCCATTATTCATTTAGGTTGGTGTAGTGTAGTGTTGTGGCTTCCAATGTTGCTCCTTGGAATGAGGAAGTTCTGTCTGTGCATTGCACCATCCAGCCCTCGTGTACTGTGCCCACAAAGTGGGGTGTCAATTCCCCCTGTCTGCCATGTTCAGGGCAAATGTCAGCAGCTGTGCAGTATAGCTCTGGACTGACCGTGGTTGTCAGGCTGTACTGATGGTGTGGGGCAAGGGATGTCGGTGAATTCTGGAATATCCAGTGAGTGGTGAGTTGGTCCTGGGAATGATGTGCGGTAAGATGTGGCAGAAATCAAATATGATAGATGCCATTGGATTTTGGTAGGGAATTAATGAGTTGAGTTTGGTTCGATAGGAGGAGAAAACTCACTAGGCCTTGTTGTGAAAAACCCTCGAAAAACCTTGATGCAACTTGCGTTTGGACAAACAATGTAAGATTCAGCTCACTGTCACCATCAGTGACGCCACCAGCTTACAGACATTCATGTTTTGAGGGTTGGTAGCTACTTTATCTGGCACAGTTGAGGAGATTTGTTTTCAATCAGGTGTATTCTGGTGTTGAGTTAAAGAAATGTCCCATGTACCACTTTGCACTCACCTTGTCAGATCTTAGTAGACACTAAAATCGTTCTCCGTACTGGAACGATGTCCTTTGTATCACTCCCTGGCAGCTCACCAAGGCACCGCTTTCTACTCAAGAAAGTGAATTCTTGATTGCGATGTGCATTTAGCGTTTATATGATTGGGTTTCCTTATAGCAGAGAGTTGCTTGTAACATACCAGTAATCTTAAATGCTATGCCTTTTCGACCATACAATCCTACAGTGCCGAAAGAGGCCATTTGGCCCATCAAGTCTGCACCAACCTTCCAAAGAGCATCCCATCCAAACACTGCTCCCTACACTATCCCAGTGATCCTGTATTTCCCATTGCTAATCTTCCTAGCCTACACATCCTGGGACACCACGGGCAACTTAGTACGGCCACGTAACCTGCTCATCTTTGGACTGTATGAGGAAACCAGAGCACCCGGTAGAAACCCATGCAAGCAGAGGGATAATGTGCAAACTCCACACACTCAGGTTGGAATTGAACCTAGGTTCCCAGCAGTCTAAAGCAGCAGTGCTAACCACTTGGCAACTGTGGCAACAACGTAGTTGCACTGTTGTGTTGGAAGACAGTGTTTTGGTTCAACCATGGCTCACGATCTGATAATATAGTGACACTAATTGGGGTACCTCATTTAAAATTCCTGAGATGGCCATTGATACAACTGGATATTTCCCCTAGGAAGATTTTTCTTCTAGATTTTTTTTTTTTAGTTTTTTTTTTAGATTACTTACAGTGTGGAAACAGACCCTTCGGCCCAACAAGTCCACACCGACCCGCCGAAGCGCAACCCACCCATACCCCTACATTTACCCCTTACCTAACACTACGGTCAATTTAGCATGGCCAATTCATCTGACCTGCACATCTTTGGACTGTGGGAGGAAACCGGAGCACCCGGAGGAAACCCACGCAGACACGGGGAGAACATGCAAACTCCACACAGTCAGTCGCCTGAGGCAGGAATTGAACCCGGGTCTCTAGCGCTGTGAGGCAGCAGTGCTAACCACTGTGCCACTGTGCTGCCCACAGTCGGTTTTAGACTGTTCTTCCTCATGAACCTCTTTTTCGTGAGTAACTATTTAACATAGAACATAGAACAGTACAGCACAGAACAGGCCCTTCAGCCCACGATGTTGTGCCGACCACTGATCCTCACGTATGCACCCTCAAACTTCTGTGACCATATGCATGTCCAGGAGTCTCTTAAATGTCCCCAATGACCCTGCCTCCACAACTGCTGCTGGCAACGCATTCCATGCTCTCACAACTCTCTGTGTAAAGAACCCGCCTCTGACATCACCTCTATACTTTCCTCAAACCAGCTCGTGTTAGTCATTTCTGCCCTGGGAAATAGTCTCTGGCTATCGACTCTATCCATGCCTCTCATTATCTTGTATATCTCAATTAGGTCCCCTCTTCTCCTCCTTGTCTCCAATGAAAAAAGTCCGAGCTCAGTCAACCTCTCCTCATAAGATAAGCCCTCCAGTCCAGGCAGCATTCTGGTAAACCTCCTCTGAACCCTCTCCAAAGCATCCACATCTTTCTTATATTAGGATGACCAGAACTGGACGCAGCATTCCAAGTGCAGTCTAACCAAAGTTTTATACAGCTGCAACAAGATCTCATGACTCTTAAACTCAATACCCCTGTTAATGAAAGCCAAAACTGCATATGCTTTCTTAACAACCCTGTCCACTTGGGTGGCCATTTTAAGGGATCTATGTACCTGCACCCCAAGATCCCTCTGTTCCTCCACACTGCCAAGAATCCTATCCTTAATCCTGTACTCAGCTTTCAAATTTGACCTTCCAAAATGCATCACCTCGCATTTATCCAGGTTGAACTCCATCTGCCACCTCTCAGCCCATCTCTGCATCCTGTCAATGTCCCGCTGCAGCCTACAACAGCCCTCTATACTGTCAACGACACCTCCAACCTTTGTGTCATCTGCAAACTTGCTGACCCATCCTTCAATCCCCTCATACAAGTCATTAATAAAAATTACAAACAATAGAGACCCAAGGACAGAGCCCTGTGGAACACCACTCACCACAGACTTCCAGGCAGAATATTTTCCTTCTACTACCACTCCCTGTCTTCTGTTGGCCAGCCAATTCTGTATCCAGACAGCTATGTTCCCCTGAATCCCATTCCTCCTGACCTTGCTTGCTTGTTTGTTTGTGTGTGCTTCTTTGGAAAACTTCCTGAAAATGACCTATTGGATGACAAAACATTCACTGTTGGTAGCTGGGCATTGTCTGTGCCTGTGAGGTTTCTTTGCTGCATAGTCTTGACAAGGTCTTTCAGTATCTGGTGCCTGTCGGACTTGTTGTACTGATTTCTCATGTATGCCATTTGTAGGTTTACTATTTAAGAACTGAATGAATTCTGTTGATAGCCTGTGCCAAGATTGATCTTCTCCTCTCACAACTGGTCTGTGTTGATTGTGGGCATTTGCTTCATTCATGATATTAATGGTTTTCTTGAGAATTAAATATTCTTTTGGTTGTAATAAATCTGATAATCAGCAATTCCGACAAAAGAATCTGTCTCATGAATTCTGATTTTAAGTCACTGAAGTTGTATCACCTCATTAATCTGTAGAGTTCATTAATGAAATCATCCATGGATTCCCCTGGACCCTGAATTCTTCTATTAAATTCTGCTGTCTTAACAATTTTATTTTTTAAGACTAAAGTAATGGCCAAAGGTTTTCAGTAGCTCTTCAGCAGCATCAATTTCTTCCTTTACACCTTAGTGAATGTAATGACATCAGTTTTTTCCCCAAAAGTATATAAAAGTACATTTATTTGTTGAGCTTCTGATTTAGGATATAATTCGAAGCTGTTCTGTATCTTGAGAACTACTTTCTCTAAGATATATCATTCTGTTCTATTTGATCCATTTCTGAAATCAAATTGTCCTGGCAATATGATTTCTGAAGTTATACATTCCCAATGTGATTATTTATATTATTTATATTTCTTGCCTAAAAGGTTTTTATTTTGCAGTAATAGCAGTACTGCTACTCTTTGTTGCTGGAGGGGATTCCTGTGTTTTGCAGCCAGAATAGATTTTGTCAGCTTTTCCACAGCTTCTGTCTTTTGCAGCTAAAATGGAGGATTCTGGCATTTAGCAACCAAACTTGATGATTCCCTGCATTTTCGCAGTTTCAATGGATGAATCCAGCTGTTCATAGCCTTAATAAGTGGCACCCTTCCCTTAATTACCAAATTAATGCCACTGTCTATAGTTTGAAAAAGCAATTTCCATTTTAATCATCAGGGAGACAATGGCCAACTGGTATTGGTGCTAAACAACTGATTCTGAGACCGAGGTAATGTACTGGGGACCCGGATTCAAATCCAATAAAAATCCACCATTAAAATTATGACGAGGAAACAATTGTTGAATGTTGTTAAAAACCCATCCAGTAGAAAACTACCATTCTTAACTTTCTGGCCTACATATGACACAAGAGCAATGTTGCTGACTCTTAACTGTTCTCGGAAATGGCCAAGGAAGCCATTTCATCGTATCAACCTCTAGAATAGAACTAGACAGACAACCTGGCATTGATTAAGGTAGCAGTTGTAACACTGGCAAAAACAGTGATCCTTCAGAGTCCTCCTTACTAACATCACCATCCCTGGGTATGTCCTGGGCAAAGTTAACAGAACAGTGATATACAGTCCGGAGAGAATTGTCGTGGGAGTCCAGAACCCATGGTGTCTCATCGAATCAGGCCAAGCATAGCAAGGAAACCTCTTGCTGATAATAAATACCAAAGGAATCAGTATTCTTCCTGTTGAATGTCACTTGGATGAAGCACTGACAGAGGCAAGAGATTCAATGTCCACCACCAAGAGTGATTCAACAATGCTACTAGTGATTGAGCTGTTTGAATCCAAAAGACTGGGTGTGTGGTGGGTAGTGAAGGAACCAGCCAGAATGAAAACATACTTGACTTCATCCTCACCAATGTGCCGGCTGCAGAGGCATCTGTCAATGACAGTATCAGTAAGAGTGACCACAGTATCAGTAAGAGTGACCACAGTACAGCTCTTATAAAGACATAGTTCCACCTTCACAATGATAATACTTTACGTTGTGCTGTGTGGTATGATCATTGCGCTAAATGGGACAGACTTTAAACAAATGTAGCAACTCAAGGTTCAAGATCCATGAGGCGCTGTGGGTCATCAGCACAATTGTACTCCAGCACAATCTGTAACCTCATGGCCCAGTATAGCCCCCCACTCAACCATTACCATCATGTCAGGGGATCAACCCTGGTTTAATGGAGAGTGCAGAATGGAGCAGCACCAGGCATGCCTGTAGATAGGTGTCAACCTCCTAAGGGGACCAAACAGAACTAGTTGTATGACAAACAGCATAAGCAGCAACTGATGGACAGAGTTAAGTGATTCCACAACCAACAGGTCAGATCTGTGCTCTGCAGTCCTGCCACATCCAGTCATGAACAGTGGTGGACAATTAAACAACTGACTGGAGGAGAAGTCTCCACAAACTCTAAAGTGAAGTCCCGTAGGGTTGCAGTGCTGTGAGAGTTGTTCTGAAAGCAGTCGTGATGGTATGTTGAGGCTGAGGGATTGGTGGTGCTCACGGTCATAGTGAATGAATGAAAGAAGACTGTGTCCATGTGGTGTGCAGAAAAGTGGTGGTGACAGTGGGGCTGTCTGAAGGTTTGGAGAAGCAAGCAGGAAGTCATGGCGACAGCTAACCACTCTTGGGAAGGAGGGAGTAGAATGGAAAGCTGCATCAAATTGAAGTGAGATCAGCTAATAATGAAATGCAAATTCATCAGAATAAGATAGGTGTCACTCTTCATCCAGATTCAGAACTTGCTGTTTAATAATTTAAGAAAAAATCAGAAATCTTTCTGTTCCATCTTCACCTTTCTTTTCATTCTTCCTGTAATTTTGCTCATATTCTCGCCATTCTAACACTGCTTAAAGGCAGGGGAAATTCCACCCAATGGAAGGATATAAGTAAAAAGCAGTGAAGGCATTTTGGAGCTGTACAGAACCTTGAAGAGGACCACACTGAGAGCACTGGACTCTTTCTGGGCTCCATTTTTTTACAAGGTTTGGAGCCACTGGAGAAAGGGCAACAAAAATCGATTAGAATGGTGCAAGAAAAGAGATGTAATACTAATCAGGAAAGGTTTAGCAGAAACAGAAAACTGAGAGGTGGCCTGCTAGAGAAATTTTGGATTGTAGTAGGTTTGATAGTGCAGATGATGAAAGGATATTTCCACTTCTGCGAGAGGCCAAGGGGGCAACAATTTAAAAGAAAATAAAAGTCCAAACTTCAGGCAATTTTATTTACCTCATGAGTCATTGGGGCAGCTAGCACAAAGGAGAAGGTGAATAAACAAATGAGTGAGATAGGAACAGACAGATATATTGATGGGGATAGATGAAGAGGGGTGGGAGGTGGCTTGAGTTAATCATAAGCATCCCCTGAATGGATTTATTGGGCTGAATAGCCTGTAATTTCGATGTAATGAAATGCTGCCACATGTCAGTCATTTCAGACATGTTAATATCTGACACAGTTCACTGGATATTTCCTTTAGAAGCTCTACTGGTGAAGGTTTGATCAAACATAGTGATTAGTTTTGGTGTACTCTGCAAATTACAGAATGAAGCAAAATTGTTGGAACTGCGATAATGTTTGAATGTTGTAAAATGAGAATGCAAAGCATGCACTCTATTCTTTAAATAAGATTTTTCATAAATGTGATTTTAGATTTTATCTGTTTTCAGAGCAGGGAAGAGATTATTGCAAGTAAGAGAGTAGAGGGATTTTGCTCAGATGATGAAACATTGTATTAAAGGATGTTAAACATGATCCCTTCTGTTAGTTGTTCACAAGGCTCCCTAAATGCTGTTATTGCTGTCAAGTAGAGAGATTTATGAGAAAGATAATGTGCCCATAGACACAATGAACTGGCAGATGGATCTGTAATATTGCTATTGGCATGCAGTAGAATTTGCAACAGGAGTGGATTTTGGACTAGTTTTAAGGGACTGTGGTTAGTAGATTTGCATATTAAGTATGTCATTAAATGTGAATGTGTATTAAGAATTATTATATGTCTTTTTTATTGTTAATTATTACTACGAAAAGCTAACATTATAGTGTAAAGCAATGGCAAAGGATATGCAATCAAACCTTGATATGTTATTCGATAATTAAGATGATTTACAATATATTAGCTCTCCACCTTAAATGTTTTATTATTTTCCCATGGCTTTTGTATTTTGTCTTACAGTTATTTATTGTAACCATCTTCCTGCATAATCTATTACAGTGCAGTACTTTTATACTATGGGTTTGCTTGAGGTGTACTTAGTCTCTTTTTACATATTTCTTTATGAGATTGCTATGAATCATTGCAACATTGCCCATCTTTCTGGGTCATCTGCCCACTCAGTGCTCTGTCACAAATTGCTTTTTAATAGATCACATGCTTTTGACAATAGTATCTTAAAGACTGATAATAACCTGTACCAGCACCCACAGTAAGATCCAATAGTACACCAAGAAAGAAAGCAATCTGTGTGAACTAAAGGGCACTATTGTGGGTGTTCATTAAACATGTCATTATGTCTGCACAAGCCAGACCACTATTCATGTCACTATTGTTAGTGTGCAATAAGAAAATGTGATTTTAATGATTTCTGTGTCGATTGAGAGTCAATTTGATAAATTATATATAGTTATGTATATATTTGCAATACCATACATGAAATGACTGTACTGTTTACAATGAAAAGCATATTGCACAGCAACACAACAATTTTTGAGATCTAGAATTGATGAAGACTGTTTTATCGATGCTTCTGCTGTGATCTCTATTTGTAATCCCCCTGGTAGCTATATAGCTGTATAAATCTAGCCCTTTTGTTATGAAGTTTTGGCTTGGTTACAGTTACAGAATGATAAAAATCAGACTTGCTGTTTTGGGCTTTCACTTGTTATTTTTCAGCTGGAATATACAGTAGCTGGCTAATGTATATAATCCATAGAATCCTATTTTTAGTAGAATTGTTTGTTTCTATTATTTTAAATTAAGTTAACCATATCGAAAGGATCATTGAGGTATTTTGCTGAGAGTATCTAACTATAGATTGAGTTGTGCTGTTAGTAGGAGGGGAGTGTCTAACCCATGTACTTTTCTTGATACTTTAAGAATAATATGTGGGAGTGAGCTACAGCAGAGAAGGATAAATAAATAGAATTAATTATAAGATGAATATAAAGATAAATATATGTATAAATGAAATCACACATTAGAGACATTCAACATGATTTGTTTAGTCTTACCAGTGGTCGATGTTGTTATTTAATGTCAATAAATGATCAATAGAATGGGTGGCACGGTGGGTCAGTGGTTAGCACCAGGGTCCCAGGTTTGATTCCACTGTTGGACAATTGTCTGTATGGGGTTTGCACATTCTCCCTGTGTCTGCATGGGTTTCCTCCCACAGTTCAAAGATGTGGCAGTTTAGGTGAATTGGCTATGCTAAATTGCCTACAGTGTTCAGGGATGTGTAGGTTTGGTGCATTAGTCAGAGGAAATGAAGGGCATGGGTCTGGGTGAGATACTCTTTGGAGGGGCGTTGTGGACTCGTTGGATTATGTAAATGGGTCCGGGTACTATCTGCTTGTCTCTCTCTGTGAGGGCTGGGGGCTAGCACCCCCCTTTGTTCCCTTGGGGTGCTGGTGTGTATTAGCCTGTTCGTTCCTGTCTGGTGGATGCCTGTCCTTTGTGTCAGGGTGGTTCTGTATTGATGAATATGGGTGTGTTTCAGTCAGTCTCTTGATTTGATTAGGAGATGGGTTTCCATATTAATTAGCTCCGGAGTTTCGGTCTATGAGTCATAGTTAGTGTCTGGCCTAGTGTGGATTTGATGTGTCCTCTGGCTCCCATCTCCCGGTCACGTGGGCGGACCGGCAGCTGCTGAGTTCTGTGGGTTTAAGCTACAGCTGCCATTTAAAACACAAAATGAATTCCTATAGTTTTACCGATGTAGGCATAGTCCTGTGGCAAATGCGGGACGGCTCTGATGCCCGCTTGCAGGCTACAAGTTGACTTCCACTGAATTTCAAGTCTGAGTCCCAATCACAACCTGAGTGCAAGGGTTACATTGGAACTTGAAGCTGCCTCCGAATTGCCATGATTGCTGGATAGGGTCAAGGCCCTGTTATGCTGATAGCATGCAGTTCACCCAATCTCCTGCTCTTAAAGGCAGTTTGATCTACTTTTGTGATCGGGTGAGAAGAATTAGAATCCTTCCTTTTATTTCCCATTCCTCATTTGACCTAAGTGAGGTTAGTTAAAAGATGTTCTTGTCAAATCAGTTTATGAGCTGTGCCTTTACAAGGCGCACGCAGACAGCTTTGTGAAAAATAAATTTATTGTGCTGAACCCGATCTAGATAAAATAATAATAAAACTCCAGCTCTTATGCATGTGCACCAGTAGGTTGCAGAGTGCAAGGACAAGTTAAGCAATGTTTTTAGACAAAAGTTAAAAGTTTCATCCTTGTAAATTGATAACTTGGCTAGTTTTCATACTGAGTTCAATGGTCTCTCTGGTTTCAGCATTTGGAGACAATTCAAGGATGTTTACTGATACTTTCTCTGTTCTAACAAGTAGGCAGCTGCTGAGTGGAATTGCTAAAATACTCCCTGTCACCTGTGGATGGGTGAACAGCAGCCAGGGCTCAATCTATAAGAAATGGAGAGAGGGAGAGTCAGAGGCCCATTCAGGAGTCCTGCTCCCTTTGCATTTCTTCTGATTCTGCCTTTTGTTCTGGAGAAAAGCAATTTAGAATAAAATCCCTATAGTGCAGAAAGAGGCTATTCAGGCCATCAATTCTGCACTGACCCTCCAAAGACCATCCCACCCAAACCTACCCTATCGATGTTACCCTGCTTTTACCAAAGCTAATCCTCCAAGCCTGCACATCCCTGGACAGTTCAGACAATATACCATGGCCAACCCACCTAACATGCACATCTTGCGACTCTGGGAGGAAAGTGAAACACCTGGTGGAGACCTTCCATAAATTCCAACTGAATAGTTACCAAAATGTGGTTCAGGCTTGTGGATTTCAGACCCATGGTTTCAACTTGATTAGATTATTGCTGGGTGAATTATTTTCTCCACCAGAATTCATTATCTGAGCTGATTATATTTAATGCATTGTATTGTCATGTAAATTTCTGCCATCTTAGAAACTGCTGTTCTAAGTTACTTGCAGTCTTTTAAAACTCAGTCAGCGGTTTTCATCGAGTAAATCCATAAAGTCACTTGAATCCTTAACATTATACTATCGAATTAAAAAGAAAGTTCAAAGTTTGTGCGAAGATTTGTAGCTCGGGTGCTCTTTGTTGTGGTTCTGTTCGCCGAGCTGGAAGTTTTTGTTGCAAACGTTTCGTCCCCTGGCTAGGCGACATCATCAGTGCTTGGGAGCCTCCTGCGAAGCGCTTCTTTGATGTTTCCTCCTGTGTTTATAGTGGTCTGTCCCTGCCGCTTCCGGTTGTCAGTTTCAGCTGTCCGCTGTAGTGGTTGGTATATTGGGTCCAGGTCGATGTGTTTGTTGATGGAGTTTGTGGATGAATGCCATGCCTCTAGGAATTCCCTGGCTGTTCTCTGTCTGGCTTGCCCTATGATAATAGTGTTGTCCCAGTCGAATTCATGTTGCTTGTTGTCTGCGTGTGTGGCTACTAAGGATAGCTGGTCGTGTCGTTTCGTGGCTAGTTGATGTTCATGTATGCGGATTGTTAGCTGTCTTCCTGTTTGTCCTATATAGTGTTTTGTGCAGTCCTTGTTGGTAGATACAGAAGTTTCTAGTGGTAGATTTGGGCAGGAGAGTCACTGTATCCCGCAGAGGATATCGCACAACAATCACCTTTAGAAAGGATTGGAAGCAGGTGTCCAGGGAGGATATTTTACAGCATCGGACCCTGAAGATCTGACAGCAGTGCTACATGAAGTTTAACAATCTCATAAGGGTTATCAAGATCATTGAATGCGGCTTTCACATGACATCTATCCACCAAATCGCTAAATTCCCACGATGCTGAAAGCACCACCGGTCACCACTCATCCATCAGCACTCCCAGACATCGGCATTCATGCCAACAGCTGCTATTCAATCTCACTATCACAGCCTGCTAGTTCTCACAAAGGAAGTACATGGTGAGGTCAGTGCAGAGGAGAGAGAGAGAGAGAGTGAGAAAGAAACTTACACCACAGTGAGCCTGCACAGTTACTGCTTTCGCTGTTTGAATTCATGCAATGCTGACCATTGGAGTGCTTCTAGGAAAATTAACAAACAGTGAAATTCACAACTGATCTTGGAAGAACTGTTTGGGTAAAGTCACAGCACAGAAACAGATAAGTGAATTCTTTTAAGTGTGGCCTACAGAAAGTCTGCAATAGTGAGTAGGGTGGGTTCTTTCTTGATTATATGTTTTTTGAGATGCGTCTCTTGATTAAACTTAAAATATAAGCTATAACTATTAATTTAACCTAGGGCAGTGTTTTGTAGAGGAATAAGATGGTGTTATTTTCTGAGTCTGTAGATTGTGAAGGAGCAAAAATGGCCTTTACTAGAGTGATATGTGCTTCTTGTCAAATATGGGGGTTTAAGAAGAGTTTACGGGTTACTGCAGATTATATCTGCAGTAAATGTTGTTGGTTGCGAATCCTATCAGATCGAATGGATCGGTTGGAGAGACAGTTAGAAGCAATGAGGAATTTGCAACAGCAATGGTATGTGGTGGATGGCAGTTATAGGAAGGGGGTAAAGTCTCAGATACAGTCACATAGATGGGTTAACTCCAGGAAAGGTAAGAGAGGTAGGCAGGAAGTACAGGAGTCTTCTGTGGCTACCCCCATTTCAAACAGGTATGCTGTTTTGGAAAATGTAGGGGGTGATCAATTCATAGAGGAACGTAGCACGAACAGCAAAGTTTCTGGTATTGAGACTGGCTCTAATGCAACAAGGGATACATTGGGTTCCAAGAGATCAATTGTGTTAGGGGACTATCTAGTCTGAGGTACAGACAGACATTTCTGTGGCCAGCAGCAAAAAATCAGAACTTTTGTGTTGCTTCCCTGGTGCCAGGATCAAGGATGTCTCAGAGAGGGTGCAGAATGTTCTCAACAGGGAGAGGGGCCATCAAGAGGTCATTGTTCACTTTGGAACCAATGGCATAGGAAGGGAAAAGGTTGAGATTCTGAAGGGAAAATACAGAGAGTTAGGCAGGAATTTAAAAAGGAGGTCCTCAAGAGTAGTAATATCTGGATTACTCCTGGTGCTATGAGCTAGTGAGGGCAGGAATAGGAGGATGGAACAGATGAATGCATGGCTGAGGAGCTGGTGTATGGGAGAAGGATTAACATTTTTGGATCATTGGAATCTTTTGGGGTAGAAGTGACCTGTACAATAAGGACAGATTTCACCTAAATTGGAAGGGGACTAATATATTGGCAGAGAGATTTGCTAGAGCTGCTCAAGAGGATTTAAATTAGTAAGGTGGGGGACCCAGGGAAGTAGTGAGGAAAGAGATCAATCTGAGACTGGTACAGTTGAGAACAGAAGGGACTAAAACAGTCAGGGCAGGCAGGGACAAGGTAGGACTAATAAATTAAACTGCATTTATTTCAAATGAAAAAGACCTAAAGAGGGAAGACAGATGAACTCAGGGCATGGTTAGGAACATGGGACTGGGATATCACAGCGAATACAGAAACATGGCTCAGGAATGGGCAGGACTGGCAGTTAATGTTCCAGGATACAAATGCTACAGGAAGGATAGAAAGGGAGGCAAGAGAGGAGGGGGAGTGGTGTTTTTGATAAGGGATAGCATTACAGCTATGCTGAGGGAGGATATTCCTGGAAATACATCCAGGGAAGTTATTTGGGTGGAACTGAGAAATAAGAAAGGGATGATCACCTTATTGGGATTGTATTATAGACCTCCTAATAGTCAGAGGGAAATTGAGAAGCAAATTTGTAAGGAGATCTCAGCTATCTGTAAGAATAATAGGGTGGTTATGTTAGGGGATTTTAAATTTCCAAACATAAACTGGGACTGCCATGGTGTTTAGGGTTTAGATGGAGAGGAATTTGTTAAGTGTGTACAAGACAATTTTCTGACTCAGTATGTGGTTGTACCTACTAGAGAAGGCACAAAACTTGACCTACTCTTGGGAAATAAGGCAGGGCAGGTGACTGAGGTGTCAGTGCGAGAGCACTTTGGGGCCAGAGACCATAATTCATTAGATTTAAAATAGTGATGGAAAAGGATAGACCAGATCTCAAAATCAAAGTTCTAATTTGGAGAAAGGCCAATTTTGATGGTATTAGGTGAGAACTTTCAAAAGCTGATTGGGGGCAGTTGTTCGCAGGTACAGGGACAGCTGGAAAATGGGAAGCATTCAGAAATGAGATAACGAAAATCCAGAGAAAGTATATTCTTGTCAGGGTAAAAGGAAAGGCTAGGCAATAGTGAGGACTGTATATGCTAGAAACTAAAGTTTAGATTAGAGTGGTGCTGGAAAAGCACAGCAGGTCAGGCAGCATCCGAGGGGTAGGAAAATCGAAGTTTCGGTCAAAAGCCCTTCATCAGGAATAGAGGCAGGAAGCTTCCAGGATGGAGAGATAAATGGGGGTGGGGGTGGGTCTGGCGAGAAGGTAGCAAAGAGTACAGTAGGTGAATGGGGGTGGGGATGGAGGTGACAGGTCAGAGAGGAGGATGGGAGAAGGTAGCAAAGAGTGCAGTAGGTGAATGGGGTGGGGATGGAGGTGATAGGTCTGAGGGGAGGGTGGAGTGGATAGGTGGGAAGGGAGATAGGCAGGGAGGACAGGTCATGAGGACAGAGCTGAGCTGGAAGGTTGGAACTGAGGTAAGGTGGGGGGAGGGGAAATGAGGAAACCTTTCTGAAAGGAAAGACTGGTAGGTATAGGGAATGCTGAATGACTAAAGAAACTGAGGATTTAGTTAAGAAAAAGAAGGAAGCATATATCAGGTACAGATAGGATAGATCGAGTGAATCCTTGGAAGAGTATAAAGGCAGTAGGAGTATACTTAAGAGGGAAATCAGGAGGGCAAAAAGGGGACATGAGATAGCTTTGGCAAATAGAATTAAGGAAAATCCAAAGGGCTTTTACAAATACATTAAGGACAAAAGAGTAACTAGGGAGAGAATAGGGCCCCTCAAAGATCAGCAAGGCGGCCTTTGTGTGGAGCCACAGAAAATGGGGGAGATACTAAATGAGTATTTTGCATCAGTATTTACTGTGGAAAAGGACATGGAAGATAAAGAATGTAGGGAAATAGATGGTGACATCTTGAAAAATGTCCATATTACAGAGGAGGAAGTGCTGGTTGTCTTGAAACGGTTAAAGGTGGATAGATCCCCAGAACCTGATCAGGTGTAACCTAGAACACTGTGGGAAGCTAGAGAAGTGATTGCTGGGCCTCTTGCTGAGATATTTGTATCATCGATAGTCACAGGTAAGGTGCCGGAAGACTGGAGGTTGGCTAATGTGGTACCGCTGTTTAAGAAGTGCGATAAAGACAAGCCAGGGAACTATAGACCAGTGAGCCTGACGTCAGTCCTGGGCAAGTTGTTAGAGGGAATCCTGAGGGAGAGGATGTACATGAATTTGGAAAGGCAAATACATGTATTGATTGGGGATAGTCAACATGGCTTTGTGCATGGGAAATCATGTCTCACAAACTTGATTGAGTTTTTTGAAGAAATAACAAAGAGGATTGATGAGGGCAAAGTGGTAGATGTGATCTATATAGACTTCAGTAAGGTGTTCAACAAGGTTCCTCATGAGAGACTGATTAACAAGGTTAGATCTCATGGAATACAGGGAGAACTAGCCATTTGGATACAGAACTGGCTCAAAGGTAGAAGACAGAGGGTGGTGGTGGAGGGTTGTTTTTCAGACTGGAGGCTTGTGACCAGTGGAGTGCCACAAGGATCGGTGCTGGGTCCTCTACTTTTAATCATTAATATAAATGCTTTCGATGCGAGCATAAGAAGTACAGTTAGTAAGTTGGCAGATGACTCCAAAATTGGAGGTGTAGTGGACAGCGAAGAAGATTACCTCAGATTACAACAGGATCTTGACCAGACGGGCCAATGGGCTGAGAAGTGGCAGATGGAGTTTAATTCAGATAAATGCGAGGTGCTGCATTTTGGGAAAGCAAATTTTAGCAGGAATTATACATTTAATGGTAAGGTCCTAGGGAGTGTTGCTGAACAAAGAGACCTTGGAGTACAGGTTCATAGCACCTTGAAAGTGAATTCACAGATAGATAGGATAGTGAAGAAGACATTTGGTATGCTCTCCTTTATTGGTCAGAGTTTTGAGTGCAGGAGTTGGCAGGTCATGTTGCGGCTGTACAGGACGTTGGTTAGGCCACTGTTGGAATATTGTGGGCAATTCTAGTCTCCTTCCTATTAGGAAGATGTTCTGAAACTTGAAAGGCTTCAGCAAAGATTTGCAAGGACGTTGCCAGGGCTGGAGGTTTTGAGCTATAGGGAGAGGCGGAACAGGCTGGGCTGTTTTCCCTGGAGCATCAGAGGCTGAGGGGTGACCTTATAGAGGTTTATAAAATAATGAGGGACATGGATTGGATAACTAGACAAAGTCTTTTTCCTTGGGTGGGGGAGTCCAGAACTAGAGGGCATAGGTTTAGGGTGGGAGGGGAAAGATATAAAAGAGACCACGGGGCAACTTTTTCACGCAGAGGGTGGTACATGTATGGAATGAACTGCCAGAGGAAGTGGTGTAAGCTGGTACAATTGCAACATTTAAGAGGCATCTGGATGGGTATATGAATAGGAAGGGTTTGGAGGGATAAGGGCCGGGTGCTGGCAGGTGGGACTAGATTGGGTTGGGATATCTGGTCGGCATGGATGGGTTGGACTGAAGGGCCTGTTTCCCAGCTCAACATATCTATGACTCTATGACTGTGACTCTCCATCTAACTTTCCAGCTTCCTCCAGCGATTCAGTTTGTCATCCAAACATCACGCGAAGAATACCATCAATTACTGACATGCTTCACTCTATCTTGCAAGACCAGGTCATTCATGTTAAAAATTAGCAGATTCAAATTCGTGGAGAACAACAGCCTGAGCATCTGAGTTGTAAAAAGGAAACTACTCTTATAAATTACAAACATGCCTATAGCTCGCAGTGTCACTGAGACCATTAGGAATAATGATATGTTCCTTCCTTCTGAACTTTGAGCTTGTGATCTGTTATGTTTGCAAGCTGAGAGTAATGTGACTGTAATTCCACCTTATCCTCCCTCCTCCACGTCATGTTCCCCTTCTCAGAATTTCCATCTGTTCAGTCACGTCAGCTCAAGAAGATGAGTGAATGACAGCACAGCACTGATGGAGAGGCCATATTGCTGAATCTGATGTTCATCAGCAGCTCAGATACTGCCATAATTTGATGTTACGTTAACGTTGGATCAGAGGGCAATGAGTCACTGCAGACAAAGTGGTTTCCAGCCAGACCAAGCAGGAATTTGGCTTGTATGCAAGCTCACCAGAAAGTGAACTTACAGAGAAATCTGATGAAGACCTCAATGGAGTGAAACATGGGAGAATGCTGATGGATAAGCATATCAGGATGCTGGGTGCACTGCCTTGGCAGACAGGCTTCCATCATTGTCAAAAAGCATGGAGAAGTTGGAGGATTTGAGTTATAGGGAGGGGCTGAATAGATGGGGCTATTTTCCCTGCAGCATCGGAGGCTGAGGGTTGACCTTATAGAGGTTTATAAAAGCATGAGGGGCAATAATACGGTCAATAGATAAGGTCTTTCTCCTTGCGTGGGGGAGTCCAAAACGAGAGGGCAGAGGTTGAAGGTGAGAGGGGAAAGATTTAAAAGGGACCTAAGGGGTAGCTTGTTCATGCAGAGGGTGGTGCATCTCTGGAATAAGCTACGAGGAAATGGTGGAGGCTGGTACAATTCCAATATTTTAAAGGCATCTGGATGAATGTTTGAATAGGAATTGTTTAGATGGATATTGGCTGAGTGCTGGCAAATAGGACTAGATTAATTTAGGATATCTGGTTGGCATGAAAGAGTTGGACAGAAGAGTCTGCTTCCATGCTGTACATCTCTTGACTCTATGACTCTAAGTGTGACTCCAACTTGACAGAAGGCAATACTTGCAACTTCATCTCTCTGCAGCACCTGATTCATAATGTAGTCATACTGCAGATTCTGAGAATCTGCCACAGTTAGCTTCATAACTGCTCCAACATTTTGTTTTGTTTATTCTTGGGATGTGACTGTCATTGGAAATCTCAGTAGTCAGTCCCTATCCCTAAATGTTGCTAAGAAGGTGGTGGTGATGAGCAGCCTTCTTGACTTGATGCAGTTCATGAGATAAGTTTGCAATGCTATTGGGAAGGGCATTTAAGGACTTTTGCCCAGTGATAATGAAGGAACATTAGTATCATTTCAAGTTAATATGGGGGCTGGGGTTTACTGTAGTTGGAGAAGTTCCCATTCATCTGCTGCGCTTGCCCCAATGCCTCCCAAATCTGCAAAATCCCCAACCCAACATAACATGACATTCATAAAAGCAAAATACTGTGGATGCTGGAAACCTGCAATAAAACTAGAAAGTGTTGGAAAAACTCAACGCCTCTGGCAAAATCTGTCAAGAGAAAAACCATTAACTTTAGGGTTTGATATGACTCTTCTTCGCAACTCCACCATGATCTGTTACTATCACTTAACCCATGGCCTGTGTTCTGCATGATCCTGGAACTCTTGGCTGAGGGCACAGCATGCTTCTAGCATCAGCCGGAGTCTCCCCTGTGTTGCAGTTGAACATGAGCTGTTGGCTTCTGGTTGACTGGCAGCTCTCACTAGGTGTGACTTCTGCCAGCCTTGCTACCAGGGGGTGGCCTGACATTGGCCTCAGTGCTGCCTCATGGGTAGATAGTTCAGCAGGCCTGATCTCTCACCAGCTGTCCAGCAGAGAGGTAAAATTCATCCAACATTTCACACAAACAAACTATTGCCTGGCAAAAGGTCATCCACCTGAAAGTTATTCTGTTCTGTCTCCACAAGTGTGGCAGTCCTGAGTATTCACTCATTCCAGTTCATGTTTCAAGCATCTTGCTTTCATGTGAATGACCTGAATGTTATCACTGGAGTGTATCACCAAAAGCGATTAATCATGGTTAGCAGTGGATCAGCAGAATTTAAAATACCATTCACTGATCTAGCTGTTTTTCTGAGACAAGCTAACAAAGGTTCAATCCAGCAGCTAACCTTATACATCATGTGTCAAGGGAAGGTGGAGGGTGGATCATGGCTCTTGCTCTGAAGAGTTTTACAAAAAGAATTTGTCCATTAAGGCTGCTAAAAGATCCAAAGCTGCCCAGAAGTGAATCCCAACCAAACATTTGGCCATCCTTCCTATTGGCACACTGTTGTTGAGTGACTGTAGGTTATTTTATTTTTACATTAAAGGCAAATTATAAATGTATGTTGTTGTTACAACCATCATCAGACTAATACTGTGCGAACATGGATTAAAAGTTTACTATATAAGACGGTGAAATTTGAACTTAATTCATAAATGTGGATTTTAAAAGCTATTCGAATTGTAACAGGCTTGGATGCTGCCTGAACTGCTGTGCTCTTCCAGCACCACTAATCCAGAATCTGGTTTCCAGCATCTACAGTCATTGTTTTTACCTAATTTAAACACACAGTCTGCAAAAAGATTATAAAAGTTAGAATCTTTGTTCCACTGGCAATGAATCTTCATAAACATTAATGGAAACATGTAGCTTTGAGTATTAACTGTTTATATTGGGATGGTCAGCTAATGTTGCACATCTATCAGGATATTGTGACAAATCTTTAAAAAAACCAGGTAACCAGGTCAGTTGGAGGAGCTCCTAATGTTGATTTCCCATGATCATGTAACACTGTCCTTGCCTCCGAGACAGCAAGGGGATCTTTCTTTTCTCGTGGGATTTTCCTCTCAGTCTTAAGAGTTCTGTCCAGATGATCTGTCTTGGTCTCCTATAACTTAATTGATATCTCAGCATCAATGGCTGTTGACTGCAATGTCTGTGCTTCAATACTGACCTGTCAGTCTGGAACACTGCTCTGGCCTTTGGTTTCTCCTTGTTTTTGTCCCTTGCCCATGGCCTGTTTTTGTCTCCCGGAGAAGGATCTCAGAGGAGCTGATGTGCTTACCTGCTTCATCTCACCCATTAGTGGGGGTCCTGTTACATAATGGTGACTGTGAAACCAATGTTGTAGAAACCCATCTGACTCCCTAATGTCCTTAGGGAAGAAAAAACAGTTATTCTCACCTAGTCTGCTCTACATGTGACTCCAGATCCACAGCAGTGTGGTTGACTCTTAAATACCATCTAGAGTGGTTGAGCAAGACACTAAGTTGTATTGAACTGTGGGAAAGTCTGATATTGTGTGTCTATCTGCATCATACGGACTGGAACAATTCCAGAGAGAAGCTCACCACCAGCATTTTAAGGCCACTTATTAATGGGCAATAAATGATGGCCTAAGCAGTGATGCCCACATATGGTGAATGAATTAAAAAAGTAACATGAAGCAAGTCTGATTTGTGTTATTTGCTGCAGCCATCAAATTTATCATTTTGTCTAAAGAGAGTTAGCAACACAAGTCACAAAAACACAACTCCATCCACATCGACTCTCCAGTCAAGGAAGCACATCAATGCCTGTACTTCCTTAGGACGCCATGGAAATTGGACATGTCCACGATGACTTTCACCAATTGTTATCGATGCACCACAGGAAGCAGAATGCATCACACCTTGGTATGGCAACTGGTCTGCCCAATACCACAAGAAATTACAGAGAGTTGTGAATGCAGCCCAGTCCATCACACAAACCAGCCTTCCTTCCATTGACTCTGTCTATATTACCCGCCACCTCAGGAGAGCAGCCAACATAATTGTAGCCCCCTCCCAACCTGGTTATACTTTCTTTCACCCTTTTCCATTGGGTAGGTGTTACAAACGTTTGAAACATGTACCAACAGATTTAAGAACAGCTCCTTCTCTGCTGTAATCATATTTATGTACAGCCCTCTCATATATTAGAATTGGTCTTTCTGTGTGCCTTCTCTATAGCTGTGACACTATGTTATGCATTCTGTTCTGTTATCCTGATGTACCTTAAGTTATCTTGAGAATGTGACTTAAAAAAAATGTTCTGGGATTTACATATTAATGAACCGAAACCTGCAACCCATTCCAAAAAACGAAAGACTTAACAGCAATTGAGGTTTGTTCAATATATCATTTCAGTTGCATGACACTGTGGTCTTTTGCTATAAATTCTGTGTCTTATGATCCTGCTCCACAGCTACCTGATGAAGGAGCTGTGCACCGAAAGCTAGTAATTCCAAATAAGCCTGTTGGACTATAATCTGATGTTGTGCAAACATATAGGTAACCACTGAGGTTGGTAAGAATAGCAGGCCGGAGACTGGAGATGCTACAGCGCAGTGGGAAAAGTAATCTCGCTACTGCATCATATGTGGAGATGCCATCACCACCAGTCTGCTATCCACAAGCCTGTGTGTGGCTAAATAATAACACCAGAGAGATGAACAACCACAGGCTGCTACTTCACTGTGCAAAGTACTCAGTGTGAGGCAGAGAGATGTATCCTGTTCAGGACTACAACAGTTTGCATTGATTGTGACCTTATATTAGAAACATCAGACATTAAGGTGTCCAGTGTTAGATGGTAACTAAACCAGTGGAAAACTGGATGAATGGCCAACCACCAGGGAGTCATTGATTGGACTATAGTGCCATATGCTTCCTTCATCAGTGCCCTACATCAGTTGAAAAAGGTTTTACTCTAAATGATGCAACTTGTATGCTGCTGGGACTATCGCACCACTCATGCTCTTTGCTTTGGCAGCTGGCCTCCTCTTTCACTATCTTTGACTTCAATACTTTTCTTTGACAGGATTTCAAAGGCTTCTTCCTTCACATGGGTGGGAAGATGTGGGTGCGTAGAACCCACCTATGACATTTCGCACCCTGTTATTATTTCTCTCAGAAAAAAATGACCTTTGGGAATAATGACAGTCTGCAAAATCGAGGTAGCAACGTGAATGAATGTGATGCACCATGCAATTAGAGAACATGCAAAGCTTTTGCTACCGTGAATAAAATAACACTCTAAATCTTAGAATTGAGGATATCAGAGGTCCCATGTTACTTCTGGAGCATTGACGGTGTAAAATGAAAGGAGAAATATTCCTGTGAATGCCATCTCCTTTCTACAATGCCTTCTTGTGAGAACCTGGTCTCTTCTTTCATGTAACCTGACCAGGAAAGGACTTTAAAACTTTTGTGCCATACATTATTGTAATATTATTGTGATGCTGTTTCTACCCATTGACTTTACTATCTCATGTCATTGCTGATGGATTGTCCTGCTTTGGACTTCGAATATTCCAAACCTAGATAGTGACCTTTCATTGTCTACAATGCAACAAAGCATACCAGCTGTTTCCTCATTGAGTCAGGAAGCCTTCATGTCATTTGAGAACCTCTCAAACCTACTGTAATTTTAATAAATCTTCTCAACAATGCTTCCACAGCCTTCCCAGCTTTCTTTAATTAATGCATTCATAGATGGACACAATATTTTGTCTGCAGTCCAGCCAGCCAAATATTTGTGGAGTTTTATCAACAATGTGCTTCACGTTTTAAATATTTATTTATTTGAACTTTAAAAATGTACTATTTGATGTATCCCATTACATACTTTTCCTTATTAAATTACATCTGATGCAACCTTCCAAAATATCTGTCTCTTTAAAGTTAGCTTCCTGTTGCTGGTTAAACATTTGACAATTTTGCGTTGTTTACATATTTTAATATCATGATTCCATATCGAAGTCCAGATCATTTATTCATTTTGAAAGGGCAACAGCCCCCACAATGGCACCAGTTTCATCATGAATGTACAAAAAGTACCCAATCCCAGGAGGGATGTCTCATGTCTCTTGCCATTTTGATTCCTGCAGAAACAGTGGTGTCTAAAGAAGGTGGCATGGACCTTCCACTCACAGCGTGGCCAGCATCTTTAGATCCAAAGTCTCTCTAGCTGCTGTTGACTATTAGTGACCTAAAGGCCCTGAGTCCAGATATGTAGATGTCTGCAGCCTGCTGAAGCGATTCCTCTTCCCTCCAGTGGTGCAACTTCATAGTAATAAGACCTGGTAAGGGAAATAAACCTTGGCTATTCAACTTATCCATGATATATCATGATTTGTTTTTTTTTGTGAAAATAATTGACAATGAGGTTTCCTGCTTACCATCAGACTAGCTTATTTACCCCTTCCAGATTTATTAATTGAATTCAAATTTCTGCATACACAAAGGTGCATGCACTTTGCATATACTCCAGTGCCCAGGTAAAAGACCATGTATATTTTGGTAGAATCGTACATCATGCTCAACTGAGGAAGTAGCAGTTACTTATTGTAGGATGAGTTAATGTTTGCACTACAAAGCAAATTTACCGGTCAAATTTTCAGTGACAAAGATTTATCCAACATTGCCGTAAATTCACTTCTGCATTTATCACAGCAAATTTGTTTAAATTTATGGTTTGAAGACCAATTTGTTGGAAATGAGTTTGCTTTTATTTAGTTTGAATACCAGACAGACCAGTTTTGTAGGTGATCGACTGGTCGGCTTGATATTTGCTCAAATTTTTTCCTGCATATGATTTGTCATAATCACAGGAAAGATCCATAGGAATGAAAATTTTTGACCTCGTCAGTCTTCTATATTATTTACATACTTTTAGTTTAGTCTTGGTGTTACCAATGGCTGTCTTGTTGATTATAGAGCAAGCAGTGTTCAAATTTGGGCCAGATGCTGCAGTAGTCATGTTGTCATTGGGCTAGTAATCCAGAGAGCCAGCCAAATGGTCTGGGGCAATGGGTTCACATCTCACCATGGCATATGCAGAAATTTGAATTCAATTAATAGATCTGGAAGGGGTTAAAAAAAATAG
This sequence comes from Chiloscyllium plagiosum, assembly GCF_037043375.1. Taxonomy (NCBI): domain Eukaryota; kingdom Metazoa; phylum Chordata; class Chondrichthyes; order Orectolobiformes; family Hemiscylliidae; genus Chiloscyllium; species Chiloscyllium plagiosum. The sequence goes on from NW_028270143.1 coordinate 76,509,597, forward strand.
TTTGATGGTAACCTGGAAACCCCATTGTCAATTACCGTCATATAAAAAAAAACGAGTCATGAGGGGCTTCGATAAGGTGAGTAGCCAAGGGTTCTTTCCCCAAGGTAGAGGAGTCTAAAACTGGAAAGTATAGGATTAAGGTAAGTTTTAAAAGGCACCTGAGGGGCAACTTTTTCACATAGAGGGTGGTCCATATATGGAACAAGCTGCCAGAGGAAGTGGTTGATGCAGGTATAGTTACAAAATTTAAAGGTACATGGATAGGAAAGGTTTAGAGGGATACTTTCTTTCTTTCCCTGGACTGTGGAAGCATCATGTTCAAACCAGCCCTCCGAAGAGCATCCCATCCAGACCTACCCCATCCCTGTAACCCTGCATTTCCCACAGTTAATCCACCTAATCTACACATCCCTGGACATTATGGGCAATATAGCATTGCCAATCCACCTGACCTGCACACCTTTGGACTGTGGGAGGAAACTGGAGCACGTGAAGGAAACCCACACAGACATGGGGAAAATGTGCAAATTCGACACAGTTAGCTCAGGTTCGGATCGAACCCAAGTCCGTGGCGCTGTGAGGCAGCACTGAGCCACTGTCTCACGCATATGAAACAAATGCAGACAAATGGAACTAGGTCACTGTAGGAAACCTGATCAACATGGATGAGTTGGACCGAAGGGCCTGCTCCCATGCGGTATAACTCTATGACTTTACGACTAATGTCATAAGGAAATCTGTCATCCTTACCTCGTCTGATCTACTTGTGATTCCAGAATGTCAGAAATGTAATTGACTCTTATCTGCCCTCAGGAAAGGCCTAATAAGCCTCTCAGTTCAAGGACAAATATTGGACTTCAACCCACATTGGTTAAAAGGACAAAGAAAAATTAGATAGTAACATCGGAAAAATTAGATAGTAAACATTCGAATTTGCTGATACATAAAAGCTTCATCTTAAGTGAGTATGGGCCTTTTAGTAATCACCCAAGGAGTGCTGCAAATTATGACAAAAATGCAGAATATTACTTAAAGTTTAATGGTGACTTATCATAAATTCTCAGAACATTATACTTTAGAATCCAATGTGCAGTTTTGGGTTCAGCTTTGAATGTTGAGGTAACAGGGTGGATCTCTCTACTCTGACGGTCATTCTCAGTGATTATAGTAAAAGCGGAAATGTTTGAAGATCCTCGGTAAGAAATTATTTAATTGTTTTGTTAATGTCATAGGAAGGTCACAGTCTCTGCCATGAATAGTGTCAGTGACAGACGAAGTGAACACATTGAGCAATGGCAAGTCGGTTATGAAAATACATGGGTTTGGAAAAATGAGAGTGAATAACTCTGATCATTCACCCAATGTTTGAACAGTGAGACAATAATCTCACTAAGGAGCAGCAGGAGGCCTATTTCCAAGAATATACATCACATTATTACCTAATCTCGCCTGATTTCTACTCTCCCACATGATGGATAGATACTAGAGGGTGACACTCTGAAAGTCAGAGCAGGTTCCTGGTGGCTCCAGTTGCTCAACCATGAACCTCCATTTTGGAAAGTAGTACTGAACCTCTCCATAGGCAGGTACACCTCTATCCACAGATATGTATCAGCTTCACTACGTCATCGTGGCACATGTCCGAATCGCTTAGAATACTTTGGATCCACTTTACTGCTGCACTTTGAAGTGAGCTGATATCTTTCAATATAATGCTGCTGCCAAGCTATATTGCATGCAGGGATGAGCAGCCACCTCATGTGTTGAAATAGGTACACCTCAGGGCTTTTCACTTGCTTTCTCAACACTTACTCATATTGCACCTACTTGGACACTCACAGCATTTAAGCCTTGTCTTGTTTTTGCACATCGCCATGTCATTCAGAATTTACGGGCTCACAATACTTCTATTTTGTTTTTCCTTTTAATGCAGGCACAAAACCAGGCAGGTTTAATGCTTTTGAGCAGTGATCAGTTGAGCAGGGGGCATGTTTCAGTATTGCACTGTATTACATCAATATTCCATTTACATTATGTGCCAGCAGCTGACATTCTTCACATACTTCAACCAAATGGACATCTCTCAAAGTCTAAGAGGGTCCAACCTCTGTTACCTCGATGGTGTTGGGGGCAACATCTAATCTCAGTGCAGAGGTTCGGATACAGTCAATTGGACACTTGGGATGGTCAGGATCAGGAATTCCATATCACTGCAGTCTGGGGAGTGGGCCATAGTAGGTCTGCCAGGTGGCAGTGCAGCCAGGGGTTAAGGGTAAGTCAGTCAGGGAGTTGGACAGCAATCAGGCAGGGTTCAGTATAGGTCATCCATTGGTCAGCTGTTGTCTTTCATTTTCCTATCCCCATGCGTGTCTTTTGAAGGGTCCTGTTTCCAGCTGTCTGTAATAGTCTTGGAGCATGGCTGGTGTTTAAATATGATGCCGGTGGCAGGAATCCTGGAAGGTCCCGGCAGAGGTGAGTACATCCATTGCTGGTGAGTGCAAGAAATTGTAACTTTTGTTCCATAGCAGCCTGGTGCACACATAATGAGAGCAGCGGAGAGTTCCATGAGATAACTCACTAGAACTCACGGAACGAAATCCTCTGTGAAATTCCCTGAGACAGTAATATTTGTCAAAGAATAGGTGACATTGTTGTGACACAGTAGCTACAGACATGTAGAAAGATCACACTGACTGAGTCGGGCAGAGGAAATGTTGGAGGTAGGCGATGAGGTTATTGAAAAGAAAACTGGCAATAGCAGGAAATGGATAGCAATACTAGGGAAAGGAAACTGGAAATGCAATCAGTGATAAGAGACAGCAAAGTGATTGTGCATTGTCTTTATGCTATTGAGTGAGTAATCCTGACGCTTAGACTAAGGTAACTAATTTAAATCCCAACACAGCAGCTGGAGAGTTGCAACAGAATTAACTAAATGAAAAAGGAATATAAAGCTAGTATCTGTAATGATGGCCATAATAATACCCACATTGTATTAAAAATGCGTCTAGTTCACTAATGTCCTTCCTTTGTAAAAGGAAGTATATTTTCCGTATTGTTTGGCCTACACAAGACATTTTCTGAGATCCACTCTTGTTGCAGAGAGGTTGTAGACAAAGGGAAACATTTAATCGCCAATTCTATTACCCTTGAGAAGATGATGATGTGCTACCTCTTGGACTGCTGCAGTAAACATCGTGTCAGTACTCCACAGTGCTGTTAGGGATGGTGTTCCAGGATTTTGACCCAGGTACAGAGAAGTGAAGGAATGCCAATATAGATCCAAGTCAAGATGGTGTGTGGCTTGGAGGGAAACATGTAGGTGTTGATGTTCCCATGTGGATTCCGGCTTTGCTGTTTACAGGTGCTGTTTAAGCAGCCTTGGTGGTTGTTGCAGTTTATCTTATGGTACACACTGCTGCTACTGCCTGTTGGTGCCAACAAGAGGGCTGCTTTGTTCTGGATGGTGCTAAGCTTCTTGAGTGTTGTTGATGCTGCACTTATCCAGGAATTGGAGAATACCCCATCACACTCCTGGTCTATGGTTCATAGATGGTGAATAGGCTTTGGTGAATCAAAAAATGAGTTTTCAGTGTAGCACTCGCAACACTGACCTGCTTCTGCAGCCACAGTATTTTTTTATTGCTGGAGCAGTTATGTTTTCAAGTGACGTTAATCACCAGGATGTTGACGAGAAGGATTTCAGCTATGGTAATCCAATGAATTTCATGCACTGATTATGGATATATAGAATCATAGAATCTTATAGTACAGAAGGAGGCCATTTGGCCTGTTGTGTCCGTACTGGCACCTGAAAGAGCTATCTTGCTAGTCCCACCCTCAGCTCTATCTCCATAGCCCTCCAACTTCATCACTTTAAATTTACATCCAGCTCTCTTTTGAAATCTCCAAAGGAATCTGTCTCCACCACTATCCCAGGGAGCACCTTCCAAATCCTAACAACTCTGTGTAAAGAATTTTCTCACTCTTAGCTCTCTTGCTGACAGTCTTGAAGTTGTAATTCCTAGTCACTGATATACCACCTAATGGAAATCAAATATCCTCTTTACCCTGTCAAAACTATTCATAACTTAATAAGGTAGCCTCTTAATCTTCTCTGCTGCAAGGACAAGCCCACTGTTTCTCATCTTTCCTTGTCTCTCAAATTCTTCATTCTCAGTTTCATTCTAGTAAATCTCATTTGAACTTTCTCCAGGTTGTTAACATCCTTCCATAAATAAACAACCTTTGTTAAACTGAACACAATACTCCAAATGTGGTCTGACCAATGATTTGCAGAGGTGCAGCATCACTTCCTTGCTTCTATATTCTATGCTTCTGTTTATAAAAGCAAGGATCCTATAAGTCTTCCTAATAACTGTTTCAACTTACTTGGCCATCTTCAGGGAATCATGTACATGAACCCTGAGGTTCCTCAGCTTCTGTACTCCCGTCAGAGTTATACCATTGAGCTGGTATTGTCTCTCTATGTTTTTTTCTACCAAAATGCATTTTCTCACATTTCTCTGCATTGCAATTCATCTGCCAGGTGTCTGCCCATTTGGCCAACTTGCCAATGTCCTTCTGAAGTCACTTAGAATCATCCTCATACTTCACTATTCTCCCTAGCTTAGCATCATCTGCAAATTTGGAGATGTTGCGCTCAACACTCATCTCCAAATCATTTATATAAAGCAGAAAAAAACAAGGGTCCCAACACTGATCTCTGGGGAACACCACTTCCAACTCATCTCCAACCTGAGAAATGCCCATCCATACCTACCCTCTGTTTCCTATCATTCAGCCAACTTCCATTCCATGGTGCCAAGGGCAAACCAATCCTAAACATTTTTAATTTACTAATCAACCTGCTATGTGGCAGTGTATCAAATGTTTTCTGAAGGTCCAAATGTACAACATCCACAGCACTACTCTCAACTACTGCCTGTGTCACCTCTTCAAATTTGTCAGACATGATCTGCCCTTCTCAAAGCCATGTTGACTGTCCAGTATTACTTTGTTTTTTGCAAGTGTAACTTTACCTTAACCCATTTTATGGCCTCCATCAGTTTTCCCACTATTGATATTAAGCTGACAGATCTGTCGTTCCCTGAGTTAGCCTTTGTCTATTTCTTTAAAAAAAAGGCATCATTTTTGAAATCCTCTAGTCCCCTGGGATGACCTCTGTGATCAGAGAGGTCTTGAAAATTTCTGTCAACGTCTCCACAAATTACTCCCTTGACACTCTCAGCAAGCTAGGATGCATCCCACCTGGGCCTGGCAATTTCTCTATGTGGTGTGTTGCTTGCCTTTTCAGCACCTCTTTATTTATCACTGCTCAGTTGGTCAACACCCATGTTTTCAATGGACTAGGCCATTGTCACTATCTTCTGATTTGGAAAAGACAGAAGCAAAAAATTCATTTAGTACCTCTGCCTTATCCTTTGCTTCAGTGAGCAGCTTTGTCTGCTTGTTCCTTATGGGTCCCACATCATCCTTCATGAGCTTTTGACGATTAATATGCTTGAAGAACATTTTACTATTTCTTTTAGCGCAATGTGCCATCCCTTCCTCATGCTTCCTATTGGCCTTCCTTATTTAAGCTTTAGTCTCTTTCCTATATTTGAGATATTCTTCCTGATTTCTATTACTATTTTTTTCCTGTATGCATCATATGCCTCCTTTTTCTGTCTCATTTTCTCATCAATATCTTTAGTCATCCTGGGTACTCTAGATTTGGTTACATCATATTTATTTGTCATGGGTCTGTACCTAGCAAGCACCTGATTCATCTCCATTTTGAAATTCTCCCATTTTTAAGCAACTGTTTTGCCCATAATAATGTGTTTCCAACTAATGGTCTCCAGTTCAACTTTTAGACCCCTGCTCTTTTCTAGTCTTGGATATTTACCATTGATTGATTTTTATCCTTTTCCAACTTAATATTGAACCTTGTTATGCTGTGATCATTATTTCCCAAATGCTCCTCTATTCTGACCTTCTCCATTTGGCCTGCTTCATTTTCTAGGAGGAGATCTAGCACCGCCCCCTTCTTGGTAGGACTGGAAATGTACTGTTCCAGAAAGTTCTCCTTCATGCATTGCAGGAATTTCTCTCCCTTTGTGCTCCATGCTCTACCTTTTCCTCTTGGGTAATTGAAATCACTTAACTTATCACAACTCAGTTGTCCTGTACATTTCCATAATCTACCTACCCATGTTCTCTTCTACTTCCTCACCAGTATTCTATAATAACTGCCCAACAAGGTCTCTGCTGACTTCCTGTTTCTCACCTCCAACCATATAGATTCCAATTCAGGAACTGTATCTCATTCAAGGGCAATGATACTATTTTTGACCAAGACTGCTACACTGCCTCCCCTTTTACCCAACCTGTTTCTACTGGGATATCAGTTCTGTTCTGGTTTGAGCTACATTTCTGTCAATGCTACTATATCATATCACCCTTATTGCAAATGGTTATTGCCTGCCACTTACATGGCATGAAGTTACCTGCTGCTTATCTCAGCATGATGTTGTCCAGGACTTGCTCCATACAGACAGACTGAAGAGTTTCAAATAATAGTGAATACTGTGCAACAATCAATGATCCCCATGTCTGCCCCTATACTGGGTGATGTTCATTGATTAAGCAACTGAAAATGTTTGGACCAAAGAAATTATCATGGGGAACTCATATAGCTAAGTATTGGGCTAGATGTTCAACATCTGACCATCACAACCATTTTCCTATGTGGTCGATATGAATCCAATCTATGGTGAACTATCTCTGATTCCCTTTGACTTCAGCTGAGGTATTCAGGAGATCATTGCTTCTACTTAAGTAGTCACCAATGTGCTGGCTTGGCAGAAATGTCAGGAGATTGGCACTGAATCAAAATGCTCAGAGAGCTGGTGCAGACATGTTGGGTCAAATGACCTCCTCTATACCATAACAATTCTGTGATGTTAATTTTACAAGGATTCATCAATTCTGTGCTCAGCTAGGTAGTGGCTTAATGACAAGGGCAGTCACTGTCACCTCACCTTCAGAATTTGTCTTGCTTTTTCTGTGTTTGGACCAAGGCTGTAATGAAGTCTGGACCTAAGTTGGCCTTGGCAACAGTGAGTAGGTGGTTGCTGATTAAATGTTGCTTAAAAGCAATGTTGTTGACTCTGAACTGCATTTCTAATGGCCCATCCAGACGTATGGCGAGGAGAGAGTGAGTACAAAAATAATTTCTGACCAACTTATTGGTAGATTGAAAATCAAATCAAGATTGATTTACCTTTTCTCGAGTAAAAATTATTCAAAATAAAAATATTACTAATGAAACAATGGGCTGAAGCTTTCTTTTATTTTGACTAATTGCAAGCTGCATTGACTCTCACCAGCCGAGCAAGATATCTTGTCGTATCTTATCAAATGTGCCTCATTTCTTGCCTAACCTCACCCACGGGATCCCACCTATCCAATTGTAGCCATCTAATAACATGAGCCTTTCCAAGACAAACTCACCTCTCAATGGATATCCGCTGGAAGATCAGCATCCCTTGCACTTGTTGAATGTGAGGACTGCAGATGCTGAAGATGAGTCAAGATTAGAGTGGTGCTGGAAAAGCACAGCGGGTCATTCCTTGCTTCTTAGATGCTGCCTGACCTGCTGTGCTCTTCCAGCACCACTCTAATCTCAACCCTTGCACTTGTGCCAAATTTGAAAGGCCAGACATGTAGCAATCTGGCATTGTTCTTCAGTGGCAATATCCTAGCATAGCAGGCATGAAGCCATGGTTCTCTGGGGATATAACTCACGTGGGAAATATTTCCTTGCAAGTTGAACCTCATTCTCTTATACTAGTCACAGTTTAAGCAGCAAGCCACTCACCTTACCTATCCATCGCTGTATCCCATCTAAACACATTCTCTAAGTCAGTACTACTCTGTCCCTTTTGCCCACTGTTTACCTACATCTTGTAATTGTCAAGTAGAGGAATGAGAAACTTCAGTTGTGAGGTTATATTTGGAAGGTAGGACTGTTTTCATTGTGGGGAGAAAGCCTGAGAGGAGATTTGATAGAGGTTTTCAAAATCCTGATTGGGCTGGACAGAGCAGATGGGATGAAGCTGTTTTGCTAGAAAAAAAAGCGAACAAGAGGCTGGAGGTTTAAAATGATGTGCAAACAAAGCAAGAGCAATGTGATAAAAAAAATGAGTAGTTAGGTTATTGAATACATTACCTGGAAATGTGGTTGAGTAGGGTTCCTTTGAGGGAGCTGGGCAGAGGGAATGGGGTTGACTTATTAGTCAGAAATGAAATTGGATCAATACGAAGAAACAAAGTCGGATCAGATGGTGCAGAATCTGTGTGAGTAGAACTGAGGAACTGCAAAGGTGAAAAAAACATAGTTGGAGTTATGTACAGGCCTTCAAAGAGTATTCAGGAGCTGGGGCATATGAGATATACCAGGAGATAGAAAAGATGTGTAGGAAAGGCAAAGTTACAGTGATCATGGGGGATTTCAATATGCAGGTGGACTGGGATAATCAGGTTAATAGTGGATTGCAAAAATTAAATTTGTGGAATGTCTACGAGATGGCCTTTTTGGAAGAGCTTGTGGTGGAGTCCACCAGGGAACCGGCAATACTGGATTTAGTGTTGTGCTTTGAGGCAGATTTGATAAGGGAACTTAAGGTGACGGAACCCTTGGAATGCAGTGATTGTGCACATCCTGTTCAAAACCTTCTCTCAGTTGTCAATATTTAATCAATATTTTCATCTATTTCCACATTTACAATGGAAAAACCTATGTAAATGTGACACATGAAATGTCACACAGAGCTAAATTTCCTTCAAATTATTATGCTTTTTGATAATAATTTCATCTGAATATTTTTGGATTCACCCATTTTTCTTTAATGTCCAGCGACAATTATATAATTCCACGTCAGGTTGATGTGTGGCTAGGAGGTGGACATGCAGCCATTTACTGCCATTCACTGCCTGGGTGGCTGATGATATATATTACAGGATCTGAATTGCTGTAAGCAATTCATTTTCACTGGGTCAAAATCCTGAAATTCTCTCCCTAATGGCATTTTGGGTCAATCTACAGTAGGTGGACTGCGGCAGGTTAAGAAGTCAGCTCACTGCTACCTTCTCAAGGGCAACTAGGGACGGGCAATAAATGTTGGCCCAGCCAGCGATGCCTAGATCCCACAAAATGAATAAAAACATGTGACGTTTGCTCTCGTCATGTTCACCTGAGCCATCTGGCATGCCTCAAGTGGATTCAGTGCCACCAATCCTTCTTATCTGTATTCATCTGAGTTACTGATACCATGCATGGCAAGATGCTCACATGAAATCTTTGGTAGAAGACAGGCTCAGTCAAGATAAATAGCATAGGTCTTTTACAAAGTGCCTAATAGCTTACATTTGTAATTACATTACATTACATCTACATTACATCTGATTTAAATGATAGTCTCTTTTGAGACATCAGGGTCTATATAAGAGTAAGTATGAGTTGGGAAGGTGTTGCCAGAGAATCCTTGGTGAGTTGGTGCAGTGCCTCATATAAATGGCATCAAATTGCTGTCACTGGTGGGCAGGCAGTAAATGTTGAAGGTGTGAGTGTGGTATCAATCAAATGGATTGCTTTGTCCTGGATGGTGTTCAGCTTCATGAGTGTTGCCATTCAGGCAAATTAAGAGTATTCCATCAGACTCCTCACTAACATGTGGGCAGGCACTGAGGAGACAGGAGGTGAGTTATGGTTAACTGCAGAACTCCTAGCCTCTGATGTAATCTTGTAGCCATGAGTCCAGTTCAGTTTTTGGTCATTGGTGGTGACTGAGAGGGGATCTTTTGGATTGTATGGCATGCTTGAGGCATTGAATGTCTACTCCTCTTATTTGCTATATTTTTCTTACGTCCTTTCTGCCTACATTCATTCTTCTTCCAGCCCAATCTTTCCTATCTTCCTTTACTGCTTTGAACTACTGCCGCCTAACAAACCATAGCACACCCAGGAAGAGAAGAGAGAGCAACCCTACCGCATTAATGAAGAGGCTCCTTCACTTTATCTAATGCTGCTGTTCTAGCTCACCAGAAAGCAAGGCTGCTATGTGGGAGTCTGATGAGAACCTTGTTTGATTGGCATACGGAAGAACAGACTCCAAGATATTGGGTGAATTGGATGGAATCCAGCTCCAATTTCATGAAAGGGGCCACATTGAACTTTCCCCATCATGTTACAGACCTAGAAGGACTGCAATTGTATCCTGCATGCCAGTTACAACCTTTGTGTGAGCCAGTCACTAAATTCTCTACTATTCCAGTGAGGATTCAGCAACACTCTCTGCAAAGTCAACTTACCACAAATAAAATCACTCCACAATCTTTCCTCCATCTTTGCAAAAGCATAAGTTAGTCTAAATTGCTGTACCTATGAATTGGGTGTCTGGCCCTTTAAATAACAAATGTGGTAGGTTTCTTTACCCTTCTTATGGTGAGTAATGAGCAAATATACTGACTGGGCCACTGTGTTCCAAGTTTGTAAAATATGCATTTGGCATCCATAATTGATCAATTGGAAATTGTAGGTAAATATGGAATATTCAATTGAACAGATGCCAAATGTAGGCTTTGCACTAGAACTGGCTAGAGGACTGTATGAAGATTCCAACATCTGGAATAACAGCTTCAGCAGCATTATCAATCTGACTTTCATGCCCTTCATCTTTAAGATTTAAATGTTCGCCAACACACACATTAAATGAACTGGCCAGCAGTTTAATGAGAAAGGGCTGGATTCATTAATCAGAAAGATAAAGCCTATCTTCATTCTTTCCTTCTACCTAAAAAATTCTGACAGTGAGATTTTGCATGTAAGTTTTTCAGTGAATGGTGAAGAATAAAAAAAAATGAAGAATTGGTGATACAGTGACCTATAAAGATCTGAAATTTTCAGAGTGAATCTTTCTCAAATAAAAATCTTCACTGCTTGCTGCTGTGAGATTTGGTTTTTAAACTGGCAGTGAATCTAGTGCAGATGACTTCACAACCAATAAATTAAATCCTTTTGATCTTTTTTACTTATTGCTAAAACAGAACAAATTTAACCACAGCAAGTTGAAGCTGTGCAATTCCAGAAAAGAATTACTTTCTTGGCATTTGGTATGCTTTCCATTATCGGTCAGAGTATTGAGTACAGGAGTTGGGAAGTCATGTTGTGGCTGTACAGGACATTGTTGGAATATTGCGTGCAATTCTGGTCTCCTTCCTATCGGAAAGATGTTGTGAAACTTGAAAGGGTTCAGAAAAGATTTACAAGGATGTTGCCAGGGTTGGAGGATTTGAGCTATAGAGAGAGGCTGAACAGGCTGGGGCTGTTTTTCCTGGAGCGTCGGAAGCTGAGGGGTGACCTTATGGAGGTTTACAAAATTATGAGGGGCATGGATAGGGTAAGTAGGCAAAGTCTTTTCCCTGGGGCGGGGGTGTCCAGAACGAGAGGGCATAGGTTTAGGGTGAGGGGGGAAAGATATAAAAGAGACCTACAGAGCAACTTTTTCACACAGAGTGGTACGTGTATGAAATGAGCTGCCAGAGGAAGTGGTGGAGGCAAGTTCAATTGCAACATTTAAGAGGCATTTGGATGGGTATATGAATAGGAAGGGTTTGGAGAGATATGGGCCGGATGCTGGCAGGTGGGACTGGATTGGATTGGGATATATGTTCGGCATGGATGGGTTGGACTAAAGGGTCTGTTTCCATGCTGTACATCTCTATGACTCTATGACTCTATATCTCTTATTTTCAGACTCAATTTGTGAAAAATTGCAAAAGCTAGATGTCATGAGATAAAAAATTTCATAGATTGCCTTAACTAGAATTCCCTAATTATCTTGAGGTCATATCAAATGAACTTTTTTTTTTAAACGAGCTATTGCATACCTTAATTTCCAATGGGCCATTGTTACATGTCACAGAGTCTTCAATGAATACACAGGGCAGTTGCAGATCTTCAAGGCAGTTAGTCATTTCTAATAGGTTTCTATGGACCCCATGTTAAAGTACTTGGAGCAATGTTATTGTTGTTTCTAAACACTGGATGAACTGTGAATGTTGTAAATCAGAGACAAAATAGAAACTGCTGGAAAAGCTCAGCAGGTCAATAAAAATCAGAGTTAATGATTTCTAGCTTTTATTAAAGGAGAAACATCTTAATGGCATCTAGCCTATCCAGTCTTTTCTGTATTTTATAAACTTCAATGAGACCACTCCTCATTCTTTAAAACTCCAGAGGATACTGCTCCAGTTTCTTGGTCTTTCTTAATAGGACATTCCTGAAATCCTGGGAACAACTCTGGTGAACATTTATTGCACTCCCTCTATGGCATGAACATCTTGCCTGAGATAAGGGGACACACAATTCAAGGTACTGTCTAAACAAGCTCCTGTAAATTAAAGCAATGCTTTACTGCTCCTATACTCTTGGAATTAAGGCTAACATTCTATTAGCCTTCCAAATAGCTTGCTGCACTTGCATGTTAGCCTTCAGTGACTTCTTGACAAGGCCAACTAAGTACCATTGAACATCTACACTTTCTAAACTCTCACTCTTAAGAAATTCTCTGCGCATCTGTTCTTCCTACCAAAGTGGATAACCTCACTTGTATCCACATTTGACTCAATCTACCATGTTGTTGCCCAATCACTAAGCCCATAAAATTCCTCCAGAAAATGTTTTACAACTTCCTCACAACAGGCATTCTTGCTTAACTTTGTATCATCAGCAAACCGGGAAATATTTCATCCCCACAACCAAGTTATTGCTTTTTATCTCCCATTCCATGTACTTTAATTTTGCCAACCACCCTCTTTTTAATGGAATCATTCCATTCAATGGAATTTTGGAAGGCCATTACCAATGCATTGATGATCTCCAGCCAAACACCTCCTTTTTCATGCTTGTAGAAGCTTTTACAGTCTGGTTTTACATTTTAGTTGCTTGTGGTTCGGTCTTCTGTTCACTTTCTCAATACTGAAAATCCCCGAGACCAAGCCACCTTGAAGAAAAATGCTTAGCTTGATTTCCTGTACTTACTAAGGAAATTCATTTAGTTGAGAAAAGGTTTGAAATATGTTTTGACCACTTGTCTCATATTCTAGTGTCTGACTGCTGAACATTCAAAGGAGCAGTCAAGTTAATTAACCCTAAGATTTTTCACTTCTTTATCTTCTGCTCTTTATATTCCACTTCCTCTCAATCCTTGCCCCCAAGAACAAATCCCATCCCAATTGCTCCTCTACAAACCCCTGTCCTAACTGTAGTGGAGAGAATGTGTTTGGCATTTTCTGCTAATTGTTGCCTAAGGCAAATATTATATTTTAATAATTCTGTAATTAGTCTATTGACATGAATTATTATTTGTAATGACTTTTTAAATATTCTGATTGGAGTTTGCTGAGCACAAGTAATAGATGAGCTAGTTTGTGCAGCAGTAAAGCATGAGTTATCAGAATTAGGACTAAGCTCTTTATGTTGCTATCTATCTTAACCAACCAGAGCAGGGAAAGTTACAAGCATTCGGAATATCAGCACTTTATAATGTGAGTGAACAAAGCTGTTGCAAGCTAATGATACTACCTGTATTAAATTAACTGCTCTTTTAAGATTAAATATATCCCCAGGAGTTTATCAGGATATTTTCCATTGCGATGACAGAAAGCATTTAGTTGGTGCAATTATGACTATTTCAAGATACTTTTGCAGCTCAGTCCTAATTACAGTTCAGATGGTTCCCACAATTTCAAGTACTATAAACGTGCACCTTATCTTGAGACAATTTTGTTAAAAGCCGTCTGACTGTCATATTAAATGTTTTGCAAGCTATAATGACAGTAATTTTAAAAGTAAGATATTTGATGTCATTTTCTTCCTCATTTCAGAAGGGCTTTCACTTCAGTGCTTTGATAGCTAAGTTGGGATGGAAAACTGCCTGTTGCTGCTGGAAATTCTGATATGTGATCAACTGTCAGTCCCATAGATGGATACTATGATCATTACACTTACAATCCAACTAGAATCCCTACATTGTGGAAGCAAGCCATTTGGCCCATCAAGTCCACACTAACCATCTGAAGGGCATCCCATCCAGACCCCCACCACCCCCACCGCCCAACCTTGTCCCTGTATTTCCTCTGGCTAATTCATCTAGCCTGCACATCTTTTGGACTGTAAGAGGACACCAGAGCACCTGGAGGAAACCCACGCAGACGCAGGGAAAATGTGCAAACTCCACACAGACAGTCACCTGAGGGTGAAATTGAACCTTGGTCCTGGCACTGTTGGGCAGCAGTGCTAGCTACTGCCACTGTGCGAACTTTGGTGGATGTGGTTCTGGGGAATGAGGTGGGTCAAAGTGTTGGTCTGGAAACATTTATGGAACATCGAGAGTAGAAATATTTAAGACTAATTCCATTGGGTTAATGATGGAACTGGCTAAGCTATATTCACAGGAAAGGTTGTCAGTCTTAACTGTAAGTTAGTTGAAACTTTATTGCTGGAACAGCACAGCAGGTCAGGCAGCATCCAGGGAACAGGAGATTCGACGTTTCGGGCACAGGCCCTTCTTCAGTTAACTGTAAGTTAGCAATGGGCAGCATTTAGAAGCAAGATAGTTTCTGTAATAAACTCAGAGAATGCTGGAGAAACATTGTCCAATGTGTGCAGGAGGGTTTCCTGACACAGTATGTCGAAGGGCCCGCAAGAGGGCGCTTGGGAATCAACCAGGCCAGGTGTTTGATTTAGTTATAGGTGAGCACTTTGGAGAGAGTGACTATAATGCAGTTACATTTAGTTTAGTGATGGAAATGGATAGGTACATGCCGTAGGGCAAGAGTTATCAATGGGGCAAGGGCAATTATAATGCGATTAGGCAAGATTTAGGATGCATAGAATGGGGTAGCAAAATGCAGGGGATGGGGGCAATCGAAATGTGGAGCTGGTTTAAGGAACAGATATTGCGTGTCCATGATGGGTATGTCCCTGTGAGGCAGGGAGGAAGTGATAAGGTAAGGGAACTGTGGTTTACTACAGAAATTGCATCTCTTGTTAAGCAGAAGGAGGTTTATGTGATGGTGAGACAAGATGGTTCAGATAAGGCGAAGGAGAGTTACGGATTAGCCAGAAGGATTTAAAGAGAGAGTTAAGAAGAGCAAAGAGAGGACATGAGGAGCCTTTAGCAGGTAGAATAAAGGAGAACCCTAAAGTTTTCTCTTGGTATGTGAGGAATAAAAAGATGACTAAGGTAGGAATAGGGCCAGTCAAAGACAAAAGTGGGAAGTTGTGTGTGGACCCTGTGGAAATCGGAAAAGTGCTAAATGAATATTTATCATTGGTTTTCGCTCAGGAAAAGGAGACTATTGTAGAGGAGAAGAATGAGGTACGAGATATTAGACTAGAAAGGATCGAGGTTAGTAAGGAAGAGCTGTTATCAATTCTAGAAGGAGTGAAAGTAGACAGATCCCCTGGGCCAGATGGGATTTATCCGAGGATTCTCTGGGATGCTAGGGAGGAGGTGGCGGAGCCTTTGGCTTTGATCTTTGAGTCATCATTGTCTACAGGTTTAGTACCAGAGGACTTTTGGAAAGGATTATAAGAGAAAGGATTTATATTCATCTAGCGAGCAACAATTTGATTTCAGAAAGTCAACATTGTTTCATCAAGGGCAAGTCGTGTCTCACGAACCTCATTGAGTTTATGAGAAGGTGACCAAGCATGTAGATGTGGGTAGGGCCTTTGATGTACTATACATGGACTTCAGTGAAATCTTTGATAAGGTTCCACATGGTAGGTTGTTGGAGAAAATGCAGAGGCATGGAATTGAGGTTGATTTAGCAGTTTGGATTAGAAACTGGCTTTCTGAAAGAAGGCAGCGAGTGGTGGTTGATAGAAAATATTCAGCCTGGAGTCCGATTACTAGTGGTGCGCCACAAAGATCTGTTTTGGGACCACTGCTGTTTGTCATTTTTATAAATGACTTAGACACAGGCATAGGCAGATGGATTAGTAAATTTGCAGATTACACTAAAGTCGGTGGAGTAGTGGACAGTGTGGAAGAATGTCGTAGGTTGCAGGGGAACTTGGATAAACTGCAGAATCAGGCTGAGCGGTGGCAAATGGAGTTGAATGCAGCTAAATGTGAGCTGATTCACTTTGGGAAGAATAACAGGAAGGCAGAATACTGGGTCAATGGAAAGATTCTTGGTAATGTGGAAGTGCAGAAGGATCTTGGAGTCCATGTACATAGATCCCTGAAAGTTGCCACCCAGGTTGATAGTGCTGCTAAGAAGACATACAGTGTGTTAAGTTTCATTGGTAGAGAGATTGAGTTCCGGAGCTGTAATTTTATGCTGCAACTATACAAAACGCTAGTGCGGCCACACTTGGAATATTGTGTACAGTTCTGGTCAACCCATTATAGGATAGATGTGGAAGCATTGGAAAAGGTGCAGAAGAGATTTACCAGGATATTGCCTGGTCTGGGGGGAAGGTCTTATGAGGAAAGGCTGAGAGAGTTGATCCTGTTCTCATTGGAAGGAAGAAGGCTAAGAGGGAATTTGATGGAGACATGCAAGATGATCAGAGGATTAGAAAGGTAGACAGTGAAAGTCTTTTTCCTAGGATGATGACTTCAGCTTGTAGAGGGGACATAATTACAAATTCCAGGGTGATAGATTTAAGACAGGTGTTCTTAAGGCAGGTTTTTTACTCAGAGAGTGGTAAGGGCATGGAATGCCCTTCCTGCCAATGTAGTTAACTCAGCCACATTAGGGAGATTTAAACATTCCTTGGATAAGCACATGGATGATGATGGGATAGTGTAGGGTGACCAGCTGAAAATAGTTCACAGGTCGACGCAACATCGAGGGCCAAAGGGCTTGTTCTACGCTGTATTGTTCTATGTTCTATGTTCTATGAAACCCAGCAGTCTGGCAACATCTGTGGAGTGGGAAATAGTTAATATTTCAAGTCTGGTATGGCCTCTTCAGAACTAGTTTGTGTAATAGTCTGAGCACATTACCAGAAGTAATAGAGTTACCAAAGTAGAGCTGTCTAGATGTCAAGAGAAATTGTGGGTTAGGTGAAGCAGAAAAGGGGGCTATTTGACAGATGCCAGTTTGAAAATGCAAATGAGAACCAGGTTGCATGTGGAAGGTTTGAAGGGGAAATGGATAGAGAAACGAGAAAGCAAAGAGAGAGTATGAGAATGCAAGGGCTTTTGCCCGAAACGTCGATTTTGCTGAAGCTCCTCGGATGCTGCCTAAACTGCTGTGCTCTTCTAGCACCATTGATCCAGAATATGAGAATGCAGTGACAACTTAAATAAAAGGAACTCTTTATTGCTTATCAGCTTATAGAAGATTTAATCAGATAGAAAGAGAAAGCATTGTACCAATTAGGGATCTAAAGGGAATCTATGTACAGAGGTACTGAGCATTGTTCAGGTCCTAAATTTGCAATTTGCTTCTGTCTTTATCAAAGAAGTGATCACGGTGGAAGTGAGGATAATTGAAATAAACGCTTACAATATTGGAGAAACTCAGCAGGTCTAAGTCTGGTATGTCTCTTCTGCAGATTTCTAGCATCCATTGTATTTTTCCTTTATTAAGGTAGTGGATATACTCATTGGCAAAAAAGGCATTGGAATGACAGGCGGTACATAGATAAGTTATGAAGTCCTTTGGGATGCATAAGTTGCTGAGAGAGCTAAGGGTGAGAATTGTTTAGGTACTGACCATTATCTTCCAATCTTCCTTACGTGACGGATGGTGCCAAAGGATGGGACATTCAAAAATGTTGCAAGCTTGTTCAAAAATGGATATAAAGGGAAACCCAGCAACTCCAGGCATTCATTTTAATTTTGAAAGTGAGGAAGCTTTTAGAATTAATAATCAGGTACAATGTTCATTTACATGGATAATAGTAAATTAAATCACTTGGAGAGTTATTTGAGCAGGTATCACAGATGCTTGATGAGGATATGTGGTGAACAGTGGTATGAGTTTATGGCTACAGCAATGAATTCATCTTGTGTGTCAAAGTTTATGTTGTCTCTTATTACATAAAAACAACGAGATTTGTGTAATGTTGATTTATAGAATCCAAAAGACATTTATTGCAGCCAGCTATTATATACATATGTTGTATTCCTTAGGCACACATTGACTGGGCCAGTAAGAAGTTAATGAATGCTCGTTGTAGTGTAACATGCTTTAGGTGATCCTTGGGTAAGGTAGAGTTTGAGACCTTTATACCCTCACATGATATGAAACAATGATGATATAATTAGCATGTCTCTGAAAGACATACTGTCATACCAACTGACATAACACACCAAACAGCAGCATATTTATATTTTAAAGCTACCAAAGGGGCATTCTTATTGAAAATTTTTGATTTATGCATTAATAGGGAGGACACTTGACAGCAACCACAAACCTTGCTATAAGAACAAAAAAACATAAACTGAATTTTCCAGAAAGAATGACTCTCATAAAAATCAGTTTTTGTTGGAGAAAAGAATGTTGAAATGTAATTCACATCTTTAGCCAAATAATTAGTTCCTGTCTCATTCAATTCTCCAGAAAGAAAATCTGACTAATTATAATCCCCGGTTGATGCTTGTTAATTGTGTATTGTGTACTTTTGTCCAGTCAAAGAATAATAATTATTTTTCAATATTATTATTTAGCTTCAGGATTTAAAATCTGCTATCCTTTACTGCAAGTACTGACAGTTTCCAGGGGTGCAATTTAACAGTTATAGATTCCCTGCTGCTCAATCAGCCATTATTCATGACAAACCCTGAATGTTGTAATGCTGAACCTTGACAAGAAAGGCCTGATAACTGACATTCTGCCTATGCCAAGCTTTGTTTGCACCTTTTATATTTTTAAAGGGCCTATATCTACAGTCAGCAATGGCAAAACAAAATGCAGTGTATTGATGTGTTTGCTGCTCCTGGTGCAATGATTTAGAGTTGCACATTTGGAATTTAACCACTACATTTGGTTCCATCTGTCCATTTAGCGACCAGACCTCTGGTGAAGTGATGTTGAGATAAAATGGAGTTTGAATGCTTTGAAGAGGATTCCTACAATATATCCACTTTAGAAGGGCTAAGTCTGGGATTTGCATTCTTTCTGGTCAGTACATCTTGTGGAGGAGTCCAAAGATCTCACTACATTCTGTACCCCATTCAAAAGCATTGACACAACCACTATTGGACGTATCATACTTGTAATTTTACGATTCTAGGGCAATATCTATCCAGGAGATAGGTGCCCCACAGAAAGGGGAGAGTGCATTCTACAAACAGGCAGATCAATTGCATTTGTTGTTATGGACCAGGCCAAACCTCCTCAGAAGAGATAGATAGGTTCTTGATGAATGAGATGATTAAAGGTTACGGGGAGAAGGCAGGAGAATAGAGTTGAGAAGCATATCAATAATGATCAAATGGCAGATCAGACTCAGTGGGCCAAATGGTCTAATTCTGCTCCTATATCTTATGGTCTTATGGATGTGAAGTTACAAATTGTAGTTGAATACAATTCTGCTGCTAGTAATGGCCAAGATTGCCCAGTTTTGAGTTAGTACACCTTTAAAGTCTGTTTACTTATCATCGGGTAGTGCCACACAATATGATGAAGAATATAAAATGGGACTTTGTCGACACATGGATTATATATGGTTATCCTCACTTATTCCAACAATGAGTGGGGAATATTAGCTTTAGCTTTTGGAGTCATATGTTTTTGTACCTATATATTCATAAAAAGATTTGTGAGTGACCACAAACCACTGGAGATTATTTGGTGAAATCCATTAACGAGTGCACCATCAAGGCTGCAGATTCTTCTGATAAAAATCTGAGATTATGACTTTGAGATTGGGTACAAGCTAAGTAACCTGATTGTCACATCCGATGCATTTAGTGTGCTGCAGAAGGATCTGGATCGGTAAGTTGGATGTGTAAGTTGACTTCATTGACCTCAAATTTGAAAATGTTCTTAAAATTGGCCTGGTAAATTTCACACAGTGCAAATGCCAGTAGTTGCAAGAAGAAATTTCAAAAGTTTCCACATTACTGAACATTACAAAAATATCATTGAAGGATAGCTGGATTCAATTCAGCATCCCATGAACATGTGAGTATGTGAGACCATGCAGGTCTGTTTGAGATCAGCTACGTACTGCTGACGAATAATTTCTAAAAGAAGGCAGGGAATTGTGTCAGATTCTTTGTGGCTTGATATTCTTCAACAATCTCATTACTTCTGTTCACAAGACAGTCAGCATATTGGCTAGGTATCAGCACTGACATTGAAATCCTTGTCAATAACATACAGGATCCTGAACACAAGCAGGAATAACAGACTTTATCACTGTATCAATGATATCTGCAAACAAATCATTGTCATTAGGTCTGAATATCCATATGTTATAGAAAATCATAGACTTGCTTGTTATTGTAAATTGTTAATTTTTTTGGAAAGGAAGGGACACTGTAAGGCTACCTTGTCTTTAAGACAATTCATCACAAAGGGCTACATGAGTTGTTGGTAGACGATGTTGTGACTGTGCCTGATAGTTGGTCTGCTATTGTTCAAAAGCTACACACAGAGAAATCTGCTGATTTGCTGCAGTGAATGCTTCATAGCAAATAATGTGTTCCAATGTTTAAACAAACTAACCCAATTTTTGACAAGTAATTTATTAATGGACAACTATCATTAACATTAACATATATTACACATTTGTCTGATTTTCACATTTGCTTCTTTGGTCTGGATGTTTCTTTCCCTGTTTTTACCAATGCAGCAGGAACAAAAAAGCTGGCACCTGACATATTATATAGAATTTTGGGTCCTCATTTTGCACCTGAAAAATATTTGTGCACCTTTGAATTTCTAGGCTATGGTGAGGTGCTATACAAATGCAAGTAAAATATAATTATAGATATGTTACAATTTACATACCAGTTTATCTGTAAATATTTTCATAGACTTTTGCAGGAAATATGTAAATATGCCATCCACTCCAAGCATTGTATGATGGCATTAATGTTACATATGAGCGATTTTTCCCCACCTAAATATATCATCTTAACCTTCTATTCCCTTTTCTCTCATATGTTTATTCAGCTTCTTCTCCAATCCATCTAGATGATTATAGTCCCTGTGGAGGTGACTGGTTTCACATTCTCATCACTTACGTGGGTAAAAGAATTTCTTCTGAATTCCCTATTTGATTACTTGCAATACTTTATATTGTTGGCCTCCAGGTGTGCACTTCACAAAGAGGAAAATGTTTACATGATTTTTTGGTTTTGCTGTGGACAGCTTCTTAGTGCTCCACTGCAAGTCCACTGCCACCTTCCCTTTCTACATTGAGCAAATAAATCATGGTCCAAGTTTGACTATACTTTACATCATTTTTGATTGCATCGTTTGCAGTTTTTGCTTTTAATCACTAGAGTGTATTAGCTCTGCTTAAGTGAATTGTTCTGTCTTTGTGTAACTGATCAGAATCAAATATTCTTTCAAAATCTCATACAGTCACCAATTTTATGTCATTGGCATTGATCTGACCACTCTGTATGACATGATTATTTAACCAGTCAGAGTGCTATAGAAATCATATCAATACTTTATTGCCCATGAATAATTTATTATCTGGTATTTTTGGCTGGACTGTCAATTGTAAATGCATTCAAAACTCTCAAAGGAAATTAATTCAAGAATATCATTTTACTGTTTTTGGCATGCATTAAAACATGAATCCATTTTGCATCTGTCAATTAAATGATTGTGTTAATTACCCTCTAAGAATGCTTCATTTCCAATCTTGTCTGTTATATTTTAAATTAATGAAAAGGTTAGAAAGTCTTTTGAGTTCTGAATACCTTTTCTAGTTGGCATTTATTTGTCTCAATATTTTAAAACAAATATTTTAAAGATATTTTCATTTTGTTAATATTTTGAAAAACTGTTTGGAGTGTGACGGACAATGGTATGTTAAATCAGCATACATCACAATTAAATTGTGTCTTAGTTCAATCAATCATGAAAACCATCTACTCTTACCTTCTTTATATATACTATATATAGTACAATATATATATACGTGCATATTTATATGCACTGACAGCTCTGCTGTCAGAGCTACTACCTTATCCATGCTTTCAGATATAGATTTGCCATTCCCTTTCCTACATTTTCAGTACCGTCCTCAGTAGTCTTCTAATTTCCAAAGACTTGAACTTCAAGACATCTAGAACCCTCAGCCAACCACATATCTCATTGGAAATCTAGTTTTTTTATTGCCTGTAAGCACTGGCCTTCAGTTAGTTCCCAACCTGTAGATATAGTAATTTTGAAACTACAAACCTTTACATCACCCCAGACCTATAAATTCATAAGACATGGGTGTGAACGTAGGCTATTTAGCCCATCAAGTCTGCTCTGCCATTCAATGCAATCATGGTTGTTCTGATAATCCTCAACTCCACTTTCCTGCCTTTATCTATAACCATTGATTTCCTTAATGATGAAAAATCCATCTATTTCAGTTTTGAAGATTCTCAATGTCCCAGCCTCTCCAGTCCTCTATGGTAAAGAATTCCACAGATTCACTACCCATTGTGAGAAAAGGTTTCTCCTCATCTGTGTCTTAAATGGGTGACCATTTACTCTGAGATTATGCCCTGACATCCTAGTTTCCACTATAAAGGAAATGACTTCGTAGCATCTAGTCCCCTCAGAATCATATATGTTTCAATAAGGTATGATGTCATTCTTCTGAAGTCCAATGAGCATAAGTCTAACCACAAATCTTCTCCTCATACGACGATGCCTCCATACCCAGAATCAATCTTGTGAACTTTTCCTGGACTTCCTCCAATGCCAGTATGTCTTTCCTTTGATAAGGGGAACAAAACTCTTTACAGCATTCCGGATATGGTCTGACTAATTTTAGCAAAACCCTTACATTTATATTCCTGTCCCTTTGAAATAATTACCAACATTCCATTTGCCTTCCCTGTTACCCGCTGAACTTGGATGCTAGCTGTTTGTGATTCATCTTCAAGAACATCCAAATCCCTCTTTGCTGCAGCTTTCTGAGGTCTTTCCCATTTAAATCATATTAATCTCTTCTATTCTCCCTGACAAAGTGCATAACCTCACATTCCCCCCATATTATCTTCCATTTGTCAACTTTAGCCCACGGAGTTAACTGTCTGTATCCCTCTGTATACTTCTGGTGTCATCCTCACTGCTCACCTTCCCACCTATTTTTGTATCTCTGTAATCTATTGCAATTCTAAATCCCAGCTCTTACTTAGTGTGTATTTTGAAAGCTGATTTGGTCCACTCTCCCCCCACACACTGTGCAATTATAGGTAGTAAAATATTGAATTATTTCAGTAGGATCACTCTCCCTAATCCTACATTCTTGCTATTTTTATTCTCACATTTCACATCCATGAAACCCATCACTTCAACATGGTGATATCTTCTGAGTCTTTTTATTCATTTTTGTCTGCCTTTGAACCATGCAGCCTCTAGGGGATTGAAATATTAAGGATGCTTTATGAATGCAATGTTATTCTTGAAAGGAACCTTATTCAAAACAACAACTCATGGTTCTACCAGCTCTTTTCTGCCTGTTCCTTAGCAGCAACATCTATGCTGAATCTTTTCCACTTACCGCAATGATGCTACCAAAGCAACATTATGGAGAGTGTCATCAAGATAGGTATTTGTTGCCACAAAAACTGTTGGGTGATCATTCCTCCCAAAATATCTTAGGCAGCTGTTGCAGGTAGTTGTTGTCGAAGAGTGTAGTGCTGGTAAAACACAGCTGATCAGGCTGCATCTGAGGAGCAGGAGAGTTGATGTTTTGAGCATATGCTCTTCATCAGGAATGGGAGGGGGTGTCCCAAGGGGGCAGAGAGGTAAATGAGGGGGGGTGGGGCTAGGGAGAAGGTTGCTGGGATTTCAATAGGTAGATAAAGGTGCAGGTGATGGTGAAAGGTCAGAGTGGTGGGTGGAGCAGACAGGTGGGAAGGAAGATGGACAGGTAAGACAGGTCAAGAGGGCAGTGTTAAGTTGGAAGGTTGAATCTGGGAGAAGGTGGGAGGAAGGAAATGAGGAAACTGGTGAAATCCACATTGATCCTGTGTGGTTGGAGGGTCCCAAGGCAGAAGATAAGCCGTTCTTCCTCCAGGCGTCGGGCAGTTAGGGTATAGCGATGGAGGAGGCCCAGAACTTGCATGTCCTTGGCAGAGTGGGAGAGGGAGTTAAAGTGTTCAGCCAAAGGGCATTGGGGTTGTTTAGTGCATGTGTCCCAGACATGTTCTCTGAAGCGTTCCATAAGTTGGCGTTCTGTCTCCCCAATGTAGACGAGACCACCTTGAGAGCAACGGACATAGTAGATGATGTGTGTGGAAGTACAGGTAAATCTCTGTCGGATGTGGAAGGATCCTTCTAGGCCTTGGACAGAGGTGATGCGGGAGGTTTGGGCACAGGTTTTGCATTTCTTCTGTGGCAGGGGAGGGTGCCAGGAGTGGAGAGTGGGTTGGTGGCGGGCATGGAAATGCTCTGTACGGAACACAGATAGGGGTGGGGAGGGAAATACATCCTTCATGATGGGGTCTGTTTGTAGGTGGCAGAAATGGTGGAGGATGACACAATGTATTTTTCTTTTATTTTTCTCATTTTTGTTTGGTTTTGAACTGTGGGTTGAGGTTAAGAATTGAACTTTGAACGGCTGGTTGTCTTAAAAAATAAGACAACAGAAGCAGATGTTACCTGAAGGGAACTAGCCTGGAAGATAATGCAACCAAATCACTGTTCTATGGACACTGTAGACCAATTGGCTCTGAGATATTGCTATACTCCAGACTGGTAGCTAGTTGAATGTTGAATTGGTCAGTCAAGCCAGCCAGCAACAGAGAATATTAATAGAAATAAAAAGGGAGCAAACAGTTCTGAATCAGATTTCATTTGAAGGACAGTGTGATTTTGGAAGCTGCTGGATTGGCTGCTCGGGTTTTGCTTTCTTTGGTTATCTCACCAATTATTGAACTGTTCAATATTCTGAGCAAAAAATCCCTGTCTGTAAATATTCCTGAAAGTCAGTTGATATTGTTTGCACAAACTGGAGACTTTGAAATTCGAGCAAGATATACTGTATAATGTATTTATGAACAAAGCATTGTCCAAGGATTTTATGAAGGCCTAGTATAGATCCCTTAACTGTGTTCGTTTGTCAGTCTGTCCATGTGTGAATGAGATTATGATTGAAGAAGACGGGGCTTAGATTTTAGATATTAATTAGATTACTTCCTTGTTTATCTTTGTTCTGGTAAAGTGACATCATGAATAATAAATTGTTAATTCTTTTTAAGTTATACATTTGGAGTTCAATATTTGATCATTGTAAAGCCTGGTGAAAAACAAATGGACAATTTTGAGAGTCATTGCATGTTTTAATTTTATGGTGTTCTGACTCCAGTGATAGGAATGCTGATTTAGTTTGGCTTGCTGTCTCTATGTGTCATTTCATGTTGGTTCTCTTACTGCGTGACACATGTCTGCTGTCCTGAAGAAGGGTTACACCCAATACATCGACTTCTCCACCTCCTGATGCTGCCTGGCCTACTGTGTTCTTCCAACCTCCTGCCTGTCTACTTTGGATTCCAACCATCTGCAATTTTTTGTCTCTTGCAGAAATGACTTGCATTTCAATAGCTTGGTCAGTATATGTTTCATTGAGCAACTCCTGGTAATAAAGCATGAAGTCCCCTAGCCAGAATATATATTGTGCTCTTGCAGCCCTCAATATTTCGTTGAAGTTTTGTTTAACATGAAATGATTCCTCAGCAGCGAGAGGCTGGTAGATGGTAATGATAAAAGAGGTTTCTTTGCTCATGATAATTGGCAATGAATGACAATGAGAATTCATGCAGTTCAACATCAATATTGAGGAGTCCCAGAGATAAGCTTTCTATTTGTCTGAGCATAAATTGTGGTCTATCCTGCCAATAATGGTGGCCTCAGGGAAATTGGCTGAAAAATATTCTAAGTGTGATTCTATCAGACTGATGCTTGACTAATATGTGAGTCAGCTGGCCCAATCTAGGAACAAGTTGCTAGATATTTATGAGGAGGACTTTTCAGGCTCCACTAGATGTTCTTTGATGCTTAGGTTAATGATGGACGGCCTATCCATATCCCCTCTACTTTTTATAATGGTTTGATACAACCAACCAGCTTGCCATTTCAAAGGGCAGTTAATAATGACCAAATGACTGTGCACCTGCACACGTGTACAGACAATAGTAAATTGTAGTCCCCTTGTCGGAGAGCGGAGAGCCAGATAGTTTCTTTTCTATAACAATTATAATTGTATGTTCTCCATTACAGGGGGTTCTGGTGTAATGCGACAGTTTCGTTCCTCTGCAATCTCATGTTATAGAAAATCAGGCTATGGAAAACCACTATTGAAATTTGTGCTGCAGAAGATTGCAATAGAAAACACCAAATCCGTTCAGTAGAAAGTTTACATTATCCAAACAGTGTCCACAATTCATCAATTGTGTTATAGCCAATCCGTATTGACGAAACGTGTGCTATACCAGAAGGACCTGTACTGATGTTAATTTATTATTTCAGATTTTTAACGTAATGACTTGAATTACATTCTCCAGTTCTGAGGAAGGGTCACTCGACCTGAAACGGTAATTCTGATTTCTCTCCACAGACGCTGCCAGAGCTGCTGAGCTTTTCTGGCAATTTCTGTTTTTGTTTTAGATTATCCCTTTGCTGTGATGAGCTTTGATCTAATTTCTCTGAAAAGTTAGACCAGGCTTCTGCCATTAATTCAGATTTCTGAATTGCTGGTTCTGTTGTATAACCACTCTGTGATTGCACCACTTTGCTTAGTGGTGCCTAAATTGGCACATTTGTCCTTCACAACATACAATGGTGCCCTTTAGCAACTTTAATTGTCACTTCTGTAAATGCCAAATGTGCTAATAGTTACTATGAATGAGTCAAGTTAGCACCTTATTATTCTCTAGCTGCTCGAAACAGATGCTGTAAGTAATCATCTTAAATTCCGTAAACTTGTCTGTACTGTTTTAGCATTATAAACACTGAGCATTTTTTTCTCTCTAAAGTTTTTTTTACTGCAGTATGTAACACCACAAGCCATAGCTAGAATAGAAAATGACTTTATCATGACAACAACATCCAGCTATAAGTGACTGGGCTTAATTTAGACACATGATGAGCCACCAACTCATTGGCTGACAGAGTGCAACTCATTGCATAACACACTGATGTCAGTCTTCCTTCCATATAGATATAAAACAAATAAAGTGCATTTAATTTTTGATGAAAATATCCAAATTTCAAATATGGAATTCTGTGAAGACACTTTCTTGACAGCCGGAGTTGCATCTCCCACTGCTCTGCTGCTCCCAACTGATAGGAGAAAGTGAGGACTGCCAACCGATGGCTATTAAATCAGAAGGGTTTTTGTTGTTACTCTTGGAATAGAAAGGTAGAACAGAGATTTTCATGGTCCCCTGTAGTTAGTTTTGCAAGTGAGAAGTGGCTATAAATATCAGAGGACACCTCTGCTGCTGTCAACCTGCCTTCCCCTTGACCTGGCTATTACTTAACACACAGTCTGCAAGGCTTCAGTGGTCTGCCCATTCTCATTTTGACTGAGGCCCTTTGGTGGCCAATGGATGGCAACTTTTCGGTTGACAGAGGGGTGCTGGTAACAGATTGGAAGCCTATAAGTAATCTGCTTGGCCTTTAGTCAGGAAAGGAAGGGCTACCTCTCCCTCTGAGTTCTGAGTATCCCCTCCACTCCTTCTGTACTCTCGCATTCACCTCCACCCCTCACCATGGCGTCCTTTGCATTCCCTGTTGGGAACGCCCACAATTTACCTCCTCTTGACTCTTCTTGCTTGCAGCTGTTCAGGTTGGAAGTCTTGCCCTTAACTATTTAGTGCTGTGCTGCATGTTAAATGACTGAGATACAGCCCTCTGGAGGAGAAAGGTTTCATACTGACTGGTTTCAGCATGAAGGGGAAGTCCCAGCAACCCACGAATACCTGCCCACAGGAACAGGAGTCACGCATTCAGACCCTGGAGCCATTCTGCAATTTTAATGAGATCATGACTGATCTGCAATCCAACTGTACATCTTAGGGTGGGTTAGTAAGTTTGGCGATAATACAAAGATTGGTGGAGTTGTGCATAGTCTGGAGGGCTGTTGTAGGTTGCAACGAGACATTGACAGGATACAGAACTGGGGTGACAAGTGGCAGATGGAGTTCAACCTGGAAAAGTGTGAAGTCATTCACTTTGGAAGGTTGAATTTGCATGCAGAATACAGGGTTAAAGGTAGGATTCTTGGCAGTGTGGAAGAACAGAGGCATTTTGGGGTCCATGTCCATAGATCCCTCAACTTTGTCTCCCAGATTGATAGGGTTGTTAAGAAGGCATATGATGTGTTGGCTTTCATTAGCAGGGGGATTGAGTTTAAGAACTGTGAGGTTATGTTGCAGCTCTATAGAGCCCTGGTTAGACCACACTTGGAATATTGCGTTCAGTTCTGGTCGCCCCATTATAGGAAGGATGTGGAAGCTTAAGAGAGGGTGCAGAGGAGATTTACCAGGATGCTGCCTGGACTGGAGGGAATGACTTATGAAGAAAAGTTAAGGGAACTAGGGCTTTTCTCATTGAAGTGAAGAAGGATGAGAGGTGGCTTGATAGAGGTGTACAAGATAATCAGAGGCATAGATAGAGTGGGTAGTCAGAGACTTTTTCCCATGGTGAAAATGTCTATCACCAGGGAGCATCATTATAAGGTAATTGGAGGAAGGTTTAGGGGAGATGTTGGAGGTAAGTTCTTTACTCAGAGAGTCGTGCGTGCATGGAATACACTGCCAGCTGCCGTAGTGAGTCAGATACATTAAGGACATTTAAGTGATTCTTGAATAAGCACATGGAATTTTGTACAATGAAAGGTATGCAGGTTAGTCTGATCTTAGAGAAGGATAAAAGGTGAGCACAACATCGAGGGCCAAAGGGGTTGTACTGTGCTGTACTGTTCTATGTTCTATATACATCTGCCTTCTCTCCATACCTCATTGGGTGATTTAAAACGATCAAGTTGTCAATTGCTATTTGTGGAAATTAATTCCAAATGCCTATCAATCATTGAGTGTAGACATGTTTCCTACTTTTACTTCTAAAAAATCTGTCTATTATTTTTAGAAGCCTGTGGTCATGTAACTGTTCAGTCATCATAAATCGTTTCTCTCCATCTATCCTGTCAGTTCTTCTTCATCCCCTTCTGTGTAATTAGCAAACTATAGTTTTCTCATCGATCGTTAAAGTAGTTAGTAAACATGAAAATAGCTGGGGCCTTTCTTGAGAGCCCATTCTTCACATCCTGTCAACTAAAGTGTTCATATCCCCATGTTCAGCTTGCTGACAGTCAGCCAATTTCCTCCATTGACTTCAACAAGCATGTTTTTCAAACATGACCCACCTTGTACAAATCCATGGTGATTGTCTCTGAGGTGAGAATTTACAAGGTGTCATTGAATTTCAGAATGGTTACAGCACAGGTTGATAAGAACAAAGAACAAAGAACAAAGAAAATTTACAGTCCAGGAACAGGCCCTTCGGCCCTCCAAGCCTGAGCTGAACCAAATATACTGTCTAAACCTGTTGCCCAATTCCTAAGCATCTGTATCCCTTTGCTCCCCACCTAATCATGCATCTGCCCAGACACATCTTAAATGAATCTACCGTGCCTGCCTCTACTACCTCTGCTGGCAACACGTTCCAGACACCTACCACCCTTTGTACTTGCCACATGTATCCCCCTTAAACTTTTCATCTCTCACCTTGAAAGTGTGACCTCTTGTTATTGAATCCTTCACCCGGGAAAAACCTTATCTCTATCTACCCTGTCTATATGCTTCATGATTTTGTAGACCTCAATCAGGTCCTCCCTCAATCTCCTTTTTTCTAATGAAAACAATCCCAATCTATACAACCTCTCTTCATAGCGAGCACCTTCCATACCAGGCAACATCCTCGTAAACCTTCTCTGCACCCTCTCCAAAGCGTCCACATACTTTTGGTGATGTAGCAACCACAACTGTACACAGTATTCTAAATGAAGCCGAACCAACATCTTGTACAATTTTAAAATGACCTGCCAGCTCTTACAGTCAATACCCCGTCTGATGAAGTCATGCATACCATATGCCTTCTTGCCAACTCTATCCACCTGTGCAGCAACCTTCAGGGTACAATGGACCTGAACTCCCAGATCTCTCTGCTCATCAACTTTTCCCAAGGCTCTTCCATTTACTGTATAATTTGCTCGAGAATTAGACTTCCCAAAATGCATCACCTCACATTTCCCTAGTGGGCGGCACGGTGGCACAGTGGTTAGCACTGCTGCCTCACAGCGCCAGAGACCCGGGTTCAATTCCCGACTCAGGCGAATGACTGTGTGGAGTTTGCACATTCTCCCCGTGTCTGCGTGGGTTTCCTCCGGGTGCTCCGGTTTCCTCCCACAGTCCAAAGATGTGCAGGTTAGGTGAATTGGCCATACTAAATTGCCCGTAGTGTTAGGTTAAAGGGGTAAATGTAGGGGTATGGGTGGGTTGCGCTTCGGCGGGGCGGTGTGGACTTGTTGGGCCGAAGGGCCTGTTTCCACACTGTAAGTAATCTAATCTAATCTAATCTAATCTCATGAACTCCATCTGCCACTTCTCCGCCTATCTGCTACTTCTCCAGTCTATCTATATTCTCCTGTATTCTTTGACAGTCCCTTATGCTTTCTGCTACTCCACCAATCTTCGTGTCATCTGCAAACTTGCTAATCATACCAACAGTGCCCTCTTCCAGATCATATATGTATATTACAAACAACAGTGGCCCCAACACTGACCCGTGTGGAACACCACTGGTCACCTTTCTCCATTTTGAGAAACTCCCTTCAACTACTACTCTCTGTCTCCTGTTGCTCAACCAGTTCTTTATCCACCTAGCTAGAACACTCTGCACACCATGTGACTTCACTTTCTCCATTAGTTTACCATGGGAAACTTATCAAAAGTCCATGTATATGACATCAATAGCTCTTCCGTCATCTATCAACTTGGTCACATTCTCAAAGAACTCTATTAAGTTGGTAAGGCACGATCTCCCCCGCACAAAACATGTTGCCTATCACTGATAATCCCATTCTTTTCTAAATATAAATAACTTTTATCCCTCAGTACCTTTTCCAGCAACTTTCCCACCACTGACATCAGGCTCACAAGTTTGTAGTTACCTGGAATGTCCCTACACCCTTCTTGTACAGGGGGACAACATGAGCAATCCTCCAGTCCTCCGGTGTTTAAGGATGCTACAAAGATATCTGTCAGGGCCACAGTTATTTCCTCTCTCACCTCCCTCAGCAACCTGGGATAGATACTATCTGGTCCTGGGGATTTGTCCACCATAATAACCTCTAGCGTACCCAGCACATCTTCCCTATTTATGTCAACATGATCCAGAGTAATCAAACTTCTATCTCTAATCTCACCATTCATCATGTTCCTCTCCTCAGTGAACATTGATGCAAAGTAATCATTCAGAATCTCACCCATTCTCTCAGTTTCGACACACAGGCTTCCTTCCTTATTCTTTCGTGGACCAATCCTTTCTCTCGTTACCAGCTTGCTACTTATATAAGAATAAAAGGCTTTGGGATTCTCCTTAATTCTGCTCGCTAACGCTATTTCATGACCCCTTTTAGCCAGCTTGATTCCTCATGTAAGACTGGTCCTATTCTCCCAATATTCCTCCAGGGCCCGTTCTGTTCTTAGCTGCCAGGGCCTTATGTACGCTTCCTTTTTCCTCTTGGCTAGTCATACAATTTCTCCTGTCATCCACGGTTCACGAATCTTGCTTTTCCTATCCTTTGCTTTCAACGGGACATGCCTATCTTGCACTATCTTTAACCTATCTTTGAAAGCCTCCCACATCTCGAACGTGGAATTCCCTTCAAACAGCTGTGTCCAATCCACATTTCCCTGCTCCTGTCTAATTTTGATATAATTGTCCTTGGCCAGTTTAGTACTCCTTCCTTCGGACCACTCTTATCTTTGTCTACGCTCTGATGCCAAAGTGTCCGCACTGGTTCTTTGAAGGAGCGATTCACTTAGTGCCATTCCTTTTCCTGCTCACCATTCACTGAACCTTCTTCCTTTTCACATAGAACATAGAACATTACTGCGCAGTAAAGGCCCTTCGGCCCTCGATGTTGCGTCGACCTGTGAAACCAATCTGAAGCCCATCTAACCTACATTACTCCATTCTTGTCCATGTCTCTATCTAATGACCAATAAAATGCCCTTACATTTGGCGAGTCTACTACACTTCCAGGCGGTGTGTTCCACACCCCTACTACTCTCTGAGTAAAGAAACTGCCTCTGACATCTATCCTGTGCCTTTTGCCCCTCAATTTAAAGCTATGCCCCCTCGTGCTAGCTATCACCATCCGAGGAAAAAGGCTGTCACTGTTAATCCTATCTAACTCTCTGATTATCTTATATATTAGTGAGTTTTGAGAAGATTTGTAGCTCAGGTTAAGGTTCTGGATGTAGGTTTGCTCGCTGAGCTTGAAGGTTCATTTTCAGACGTTTTATCACCCTGCTAGGTAATGTCTTCAGTAGGCCTCAGGCAAAGCACTGCTGAAAATTCCTGCTTTCTATTTATTTGTTTGGGCTTCTTTGGGTTGCTGATATCATTTCCTGTGATGAAGTCACTTCCTGTTCCTTTTCTCACGGGGTGATAGATGAGGTCTAATTTGATGTGTTTGTTGATAGAGTTTTGGTTAAAATGCCATGCTTCGAGGAATTCTCATGTGGGTCTCTGTTTGGCTTGTCCTAGGATGCAAGTGTTGTCCCAGCTGAAGTGGTGTTCTTCCTCACCTGTATGTGAGGATACTAGTGAGAGAGAGTCATGTCTTTTTGTGACTAGTTGATGTTCAGGTATCCTAGTGGCTAGTTTTCTGCCTGTTTGTCCAATGTAGGGAGAGAGGGAGCGCACATCCTGGGGTGGGGTGTGGTGATAGAAGGAGCAGGAGCGTACAGCCTGAGGTGGGGGGTGCGGTGAGAGAGGGGGTTTACAGCTCGGGGCGGGGGGGGCGGTGAGAGGGAGTGTATAGCCCGGGGTGGGGGGCAGTGAGAGAGGGAGCGTACAGCCCAGGGCGGGGGGGGAGGTGAGAGAGTGAGTGTACAGCCCGGGGTGGGGGGCGGTGAGAGATGGAGTGTACAGCCTGGGACGGGGGGGTGGGGCGCGGTGGTGAGAGAGGGAGTGTACAGCCCGGGGCGGGGGGGCAGTGAGAGAGGAAGCGTGCAGCCCGGGGTGGGGGGCGGTGAGAGAGGGAGTGTACAGCCTGGAACAGGGGGGCGCGGTGAGAGAGGGAGTGTACAGCCTGGGGCAGGGGGCCGGTGAGAGATGGAGTGTACCGCCCAGGCAGGGGGCGGTGAGAGAGGGAGTGTACAGCCTGGGGCGGGGGGGCAGTGAGAGAGGAAGCGTACAGCCCGGGGTGGGGGGCGGTGAGAGAGGGAGTGTACAGCCCGGGACGGGGGGGACGGGGGGGGGGCGGGGGGGTGGGGAGCGGTGAGAGAGGGAGTATACAGCCTGGGGCAGGGGGCCGGTGAGAGATGGAGTGTACAGCCCAGGCAGGGGGCGGTGAGAGAGGGATGTACAGCCCGGGGTGGGGGGGGCGGTGAGTGAGGGAGGGTACAGCCCGGAGAAGGGGGCGGTGAGAGAGGGAGTGTACAGCCCAGGGCGGGGTGCGGTTTAAGAGGGAGTGTATAGCCCGGGGTGGGGGGGGGGGGGGGGTGGTGAGAGAGGGAGTGTACAGCCCGGGACGGGGGGGACGGGGGGGGGGGCGGGGGGGTGGGGAGCGGTGAGAGAGGGAGTATACAGCCTGGGGCAGGGGGCCGGTGAGAGAGGGAGTGTACAGCCCAGGGCGGGGTGCGGTTTAAGAGGGAGTGTATAGCCCGGGGTGGTGGGGGGGGGTGGTGAGAGAGGGAGTGTACAGCCCGGGGCAAGGGGTGCGGTGAGAGAGTAGCTGCATTGAACTCCATTTCCCACCTCTCAGCCCAATTCTGCAGTTTATCCAAGTTCCCCTGCAACCTGTAATATTCTTCCAAACTGTGCACTACTCCTCCGACTTTAGTGTCGTCTGCAAATTTACTAATCCATCCACCTATGCCTGCGTCCAAGTCATTTATCAAAATGACAAACAGCGTTGTTCCCAAACAGATCCTTGTGGCACACCACCAGTAACCGGACTCCAGGCTGAATATTGCAAAATGTAGATTAATATAGAAAAGCCAGCATTAATTTTCTTAATGCAATTTGTTTTTAATGAACTTGGTTGTGTTTTTGATGAGGTAGCAGAGAGGGTTGATGAGGTTAATGTGTCTCGATCAAATGGGCTGAGAAGTGGCGGATGGAGTTTAATTTAGATTAGTGTTAGGTGCTGCATTTTGGGAAAGCAAATCTTAGCAGGACTTATATACTTAATGGTAAGGTCCTAGGGAGTGTTGCTGAACAAAGGGATCTTAGAGTGCAGGTTCATAGCTCCTTGAAAGTGGAATCGCAGATAGATAGGATGGTGAAGAAGGCATCTGATATGCTTTCCTTTATTGGTCAGAATATTGAGTACAGGAGTTGGGAGGTCATGTTCGGCTGTAGAAGACATTGTTTAGTACACTTTTGGAATATTGCATGCTATTCTGGTCTCCTTCCTATTGGAAGGATGTTGTAAAACTTGAAAGGGTTCAGAAAAGATTTACAAGGATATTGCCAGGGTTGGAGGATTTGAGCTATAGGGAGAGATTGAACAGGCTGGGGCAGTTTTCCCTGGAGCGTCGGAGGCTGAGACGGTGAGCTTATTGAGGTTTACAAAATTACGAGGGGCATGGATAGGATAAATAGACAAAGTCTCTTCCCTGGGGTGGGGGAGTCCAGAACTAGAGGGCATAGGTTTAAGATGAGAGGGGAAAGACATAAAAGAGACCTAAGGGGCAACCTTTTCAGCAGAGGGTGGTGTGTGTATGGAATGAGCTGCCAGAGGAAGTGGTGGAGGCTAGTACGATTGCCACATTTAAAAGGCACCTGGATGGATTTATGAATAGGAAGGGTTTGGAGGGATATGGGCCGGGTGCTCGCAGGTGGAACCAGATTGGGTTGGGATATCTGGTTGGCATGAATGAGTTGGACCAAAGGGTCTGTTTCTATGCTGTGTGATCTCTGTGATTCTATGACTCTATATTATGTGTGTAGACCTCAGAAAAGCATTTGATAATGTATCACACAACAGACTTGTCAGTTAGGGTATAGAAAACGAAAGTCAGCAGCAACACATACAAAATGGGCTGAGGAAACAGAGAGCAGTTGTGATTGTTGTTTTCGGAGTAGGAAAAGGTTTACAGTAGGAATCAGGGTTAAGGCCCCAGCCCTTTCTGAGAAATGACATAGATCTTGGAATTTAGAGCACAACGCCAACATTTTTTGCCAATGAAAAATTTGGAAACATTGTGAACCGACAGGAGGATAGAATTGAACATCAAAAACACACAAACAAGTTATCGGAATAGTGATACATGGCGGATGAAATTTCGTACAGAGAGGTATGTTTCACTGATGTATTTTGGTGAAACATCATGGAGAGGCAATTTAAACTAAAGAGTACAATTCTAAAGGAACAAAGACACCTGGGAGTTTTGCGCAGAAATCACTGAAAATAGCAGGATAGGTTGAGAGATGATATAGATTTTTAATCAGGACAGAGAAAAAGGTTATCTCAGAGTACAATGACACCTTAATCAAGTGGGCTAATGGGCTGAGGAGTGGCAGATGGAGTTTAATTTAGATAAATGTGAGGTGTTGCATTTTGGAAAGGCAGATCAGAGCAGGACTTATACACTTAATGGTTATGTCCTGGGGAGTGTTGCTGAACAAAGAGACCTTGAAGTGCAGGTTCATAGTTCCTTGAAAGTGAGGTAGACAGGGTAGTGAAGAAGGCATTTGGCATGCTTGCCTTTATTGGTCAGTGCACTAAGTATAAGACTTAGGAGGTAATGTTGCAGTTATTGGTTATTGGTGGACATTCATTAAGCCACTTTTAGAATATTGGGTTCACTTCTGGTCTCCCTGATATTGTTAAACTTGAAAGGGTTGAGCAAAGATTAGGCTGTTGCTGAGATTAGAGGGTTTGAGCGATAGGAAGAGGCTGAGTAGGCTGGAGTTTTTCCCCGGAGTGTCAGAGGCTGAGGCATGTCCTTATGGCATGTTGTAAATTAATGAAGGGCAAGGATAGAGTAAATAGCCAAGGTCTGTTTTACTCAGGGAAGGAGAGTCCAAAACTAGATGGTATAGGTTTAACATGAGAGGGGAAAGATTTAAAAGAGACTTGAGGGGCAACTTTTTCACGCAGAGGGTGGTGTGTGTATGGAATGTGCTGCGAGAAGAGATGGTGGAGGCTAATACAATTACAACATTTAAAAGGAATCTGGATGGGTCCATGAATAGGAAGGGTTTAGGGGGATATGGGCCAAATGCTTTGTCTTTAGAAAATAAAATAAAGGAGAATCCTAAAGCTTTCCATAGGTATGTGAGGAATAAAAGGATGATTAGGGTAGGAATAGGGCCAGTCAAAGACAGAAGTGGGAAGTTGAGTGTGGACCCTGTAGAGATCGGAGAGGTGCTAAATTAGCATTTCTCATCAGTGTTCACCCAGGAAAAGGGGAATATTGTAGAGGAGAAGAATGAGGTATGAGATATTAGACTAGAAAGGTTCGAGGTTAGTTACGCACAGGTGTTATCAATTCTAGAAGGAGTGAAAGTAGACAAGTCCCCTGGGCCGGACGGGATTTATCTGACGATTCTCTGGGAAGCTAGGGTGGAGATAACAGAGCCTTTGGCTTTGATATTTGAGTCGTCATTGTCTACAGGTTTAGTACCTGAGGACTGGAGGATTGCAAATGTTGTGCCCTTGTTCAAGAAGGACAGCAGAGATGACCCAGGTAATTATAGACCAGTGAGCCTTACTTCTGTTGTAGGAAAGGTTTTGGAAAGGATTATAAGAGATAAGATTTATAATCAACTGGCAAGCAATAATTTGATTTCAGATAGTCAACATGGTTTCATCAAGGGCAGGTCATGTCTCACAAACCTCATTGAGTTTTTTGAGAAGGTGACCAAGCATGTAGATGAGGGTAGGGCAGTTGATGTGGTATAGATGGACTTCAGTAAAGCCTTTGACAAGGTTCCACGGTAGGCTGATGGAGAAAATGCAGAGGCACGGAATTGAGTGTGATTTAGCAGTTTGGATTAGAAACTGGCTTTCTGAAAGAAGGCAGCGAGTGGTGGTTGATGTAGGTTATATACTCAGTTGCATTGTCTACTGACATCTGTTATAAATACATGTTTTCTTCTTAATCTTAATTATTGTCTGTTTGCTCATGGAAGAAGCTCTGAATTTGTTTGCCCTTACTTTTCCCCTTGAGAGAATATACCTTGACTGTGAACCAATTTATTTAAAGGCAGCCCATTGTTCATATTATAGCTTTGCCTGCAAGCCTTTGATTTCGGTTTATCTGGGTCAGATCTATTCTGATCACATTGAAGTTGGCTTTCGTGTGTTAATTATTCATACTCCAGATTATACCTTGTCCTTTTTCATCAGCAACATAAACATTATGCTGCAACAATAGCTGTCCCTTAAACGTTCTCTCCCTGATCCTTGACCCATTTGGTCCACTTCATTGCGAGGAATCAGGTGTAGCATGCCTAGTTTTTTACTGGATTGGAAACATGATACTATGGACAATTCTCCTGTACACTCTAGGATCTCTTGTCCCTTTCTGCCTCCATCATATTATGTATTTAGATAATTAATGACTCTCATTACAACAATTCTTCAATTCTTATATTTCTTTGTAATTTCCTTGCAAATTTTTGCTCTACATCAGACTTGTCCAAAAACATGGCTTGAGAAGGGCCCTATCTGTCCATCCAACCTGGTTCCAAATACAGGGAGTTTTCCAAGGAGATGTTCTTCTGATCAGAAGTAAGATCTTGCCTGGACTTGCTGCTGCTAGGTTCACTAGTTCTGAAAGCCATGAAGGATCTGAACAGGGTAGAGTGATAGGAATAAATTAATTAAAGGAACAAGAACGAGAGAGCACAGATTTAGTGTAATTTGCAAAAGAAGAAAATACAGTATGAGAAAAATCTTTCCCACACAGCCAGTAATTAGATCTGAAGTGCAGTACCTTTCAGTCTATTGGATGCAGGTTTAATTAGGTATTCAAGGGAGCATTTGATGATTATCTGAACTGAAGCAATGTGCAGGGTCAGGGGAAAAGGAAGCAAAATGGCACTAAGACATGATGCTCACTCGAAGAGCCAAGCAGCCTCCTTCAGCACCATCACGATTTTGTAATATTTCGTGATAAAGTCAAGGTTTGTTCAAATAGCCTTTTTTCAAAAGCAAGATAAATGTAATTTTACCTTAATCCATCATTGTACAATTCGGTGCAGTGTGGAATTTTGCGTAAAACTCTCAGTCATCATAAGAATGCCAGGAAAGGTATGTTTAGATAGTATTTGGCAATTTACCTCTTTGCTGTTTGTGGAATCTTCCTGTGTTGATATTAGTTATAGAGTCATAGTCATAGAGATGTACAGCAAGTTGCTGTAGTTCCCTGCATTGTTACAGTGTTCAAACCGCATCAGCATTTTGCACTGTCCTGAAGTTGTGAAACACAATATATATTTTTAACTTGTTTGACCAGCTTTAGTTTGATGAGTAAAATCAGCAAAGCTATTAATTTATTTTTCTTAAAACACTTCCACGCAATATAATTTATAATATAACAGGTACTAAGAACAGAAATACTAATTAATATTTATGTCTGTATGGTAGTTTGGTTTTCTTTGATTCAGATATTTCATAGAGGCTCCTCAATTAGCTTGTGGATAGTTTCAAGCAGATAGTTGGCTGTGTAATTTAGAATCACAATTACTGCTACAAAGATCTTCACAGTTCCATTGAGACAGGACCAGGAGAAAGGGAGGATGGAAGGCTGTAGGGTTGGTTAACCAATAAGATCATTCCTCTGCTCAATTTACTGAAGTTGGAGTAAAATTACGAAAGGCTAATCTTCTGTAAACTGTTGGTAACAAGCTTGCTTGTGTAATTACCTGGTTTTGGGTAGATTGGAGTCACGACTGGGATCTTTGTACAGCAGCAGTGCCCCACATTTCCCAATGGGGTTGCCATTCTTCCAACGCTGCCAACTCTTTCAATGATTAGTTAATATCTTTTCCTTTGGGATTTGGATAATGCCGAGCTGATGATCTCAATTCCCCGGAATGTTGTTAGCATGACATTGCTCTGTCTAAGAACATTTTTTCTTTGTTAACCATCTTTCAAATTGTCTGCAGCGTTCTGGTATACTCTGACTGGAATGTGTACCTCTTATATGCTCTGATGTCAAGCTTCAGTCTTCGATTTAGGCTCGTGGGTTTATTTCTCACCATCTTCCTCATCGGAATGTTTGTGTAAATTTCTTTTCATTGGCGATTGTCACATCCAGTTGTTTCATGCAGTCGCGTATACTGTAGTAGTACAATGCCTATTGTTTACCCCAAAACATGTCATCACATTCCAGACTTGAATTCTTTTACATCTAACTCACCCTATGCTCCGTGCTGATGTGTGCTGAATTATTCTAAAAATATTCTGGGTTTTTACTGTCATCCTTACTCATCCCCCAGCAAGTAAACGTATTAAATTTTTTCTCATTTGCCTGCAAAAGAATGTAATTGTCTTTTCCTCTTCATTAAGGCCTTTTAGAAAGGTATTGTATATCATCTGTGTTTTTATTGAAATTTCTCAAATGTCTCCATGACATTGACAGCTTCCCAAATCATTAGGTGCGAGAGAAACAAAATACTGCCATTTTGATTTTGCATATTCTTCTCGGTTTTCTTTGTCTGATATTAACTTAAGTCGCCTTTGCTCAATTTAATTCAACCGCAAATCTGTCCAAGATCTTTCAGTTGTTACTCACAAACATTGTCACCATGTTATGTCTGCTAGTGTCCAGGCTTTACTTTTAATAATTACACTTCTCGACTTTTTTACTTTGCACCTGACCACACTTCAGCAGGGACAGAGTCATAGAGATGTACGGCATGGAAACAGACCCTTCGGTCCAACTCATTCATGCCGACCAGATATCCCAACCCAATCTAGTCCCACCTGCCAGCACCCGGCCCATATCCCTCCAAACCCTTCCTATTCATATACCCATCCAGATGCCTTTTAAATGTTGCAATTGGACAAGCCTCCACTACTTCCTCTGGCAGCTCATTCCAAACACGTACCTCCCTCTGCATGAAACGATTGCCCATTAGGCCTCTTATATTTTTCACCTCTCACCTAAATCTATGCCCTCTAGTTCTAGACTCCCCAACCCCAAAGAAAAGACATTGTCTATTTATCCTATCCATACCTCCTCATAATTTTGTAAACCTCAATAAGGTCACCCCCTCAGCCTCCAGTGCTCCAGGGAAAACAGCCCCAGCCTGTTCAGCCTCTCCCTGTAGCTCAAATCTTCCGACCCTAGCAACATTCTTGTAAATCTTTTCTGAAACCTTTCAAGTTTCATAGCATCTTCCTGATAGGAAGGAGACCAGAACTGCATGCAATATTCCAACAGTGGCCTAACCAATGTCCTGTACAGCCGCAACATGATCTCCTAACTCCTGTACTCAATACTCTGACCAATAAAGAAAGGTATACCAAACGCCTTCTTCACTATCCTATCTCTCTGTGACTCCACGTTCAAGGAGCTATGAACCTGCACTCCAAGGTCTCTTTGTTCAGCAACACTCCCTAGGACCTTACCATTAAGTGTATAAGTCCTGCTAAGATTTGCTTTCCCAAAATGCAGCACCTCGCATTTATACTACCAATTTTGATGTCACCTGCCACTTCTCAGCCCATTGACCCATCTGGTCAAGATCCTGTTGTAATCTGAGGTAACCTTCTTTGCTGTCCACTACACATCCAATTTTGTTGTCATCTGCAAACTTACTAACTATACCTCTTATGCTCACATCCAAACCATTTATATAAATGACGAAAAGTAGTGGACCCAGCACTGATCCTTGTGGCACTCCACTGGTCACAGGCCTCCAGTCAGGAAAACTACCCTCCACCACCAACCTCTGTCTTCTACCTTTGAGTTCTGTATCCAAATGTCTTGTTCTCCCTGTATTCCATGAGATCTAACCTTGCTAATCAGTCTCCCATGTGGAACCTTGTTGAACGCCCTACTGAAGTCCATATAGATCACATCTACCGCTCTGCCCTCATCAATCCTCTTTGTTACTTCTTCAAAAAACTCAATCAAGTTTGTGAGACATGATTTCCCATGCACAAAGCCGTGTTGACTATCCCTAATCTGCCCTGGCTTTTCCAAATACATGTACATCCTGTCCCTCAGGATTCCTTCCAACAACTTGGATGTCAGGAGGATGTCAGGTTCACTGGTCTATCGTTCCCTGGCTTGTCCTTACTACCCTTCTTAAATAGTGTCACCACGTTAGCCAACCTCCAGTCTTCTGGCACCCCCACCTGTGACTATCGATGATACAAATATCTCAGCAAGAGGCCCAGCAATCATTTCCCTAACTTTCCACAGAGTTCTAGGGTACACCTGATGAGGTCCTGGGGATTTATCCACCTTTACCCATTACAAGACATCCAGCACTTCCTCCTCTGTAATATGGACATTTTTCAAGATATCATCATCTAGTTCCCTACAGTCTATATCCTCCATATCCTTTCCCACAGTAAATACTGATGCAAAATACTTGTTTAGTATTTCCCACATCTCCTGCGGCTTCACACAAAGACCGCCTTGCTGATCTTTGAGGGGCCCTATTCTCTCCCTAGTTACCCTTTTGTCCTTAATGTATTTGTTAAAAACCTTTTGGGTTCTCTTTAATTCTATTTGCCAAAGTTATCTCATATCCCCTTTTTGCCCTCCTGATTTCCCTCTTAAGTATACTCCTACTGCCTTTACACACTTCTAAGGATTCACTCAAACTATCCTGTCTATACCTGACATATGCTTCCTTCTTTTTCTGAACCAAACCCTCAATTTCTTTAGTCATCCAGCATTCCCTACACCTACCAGCCTTCCCTTTTACCCTGACAGGAATATACTTTCTCTGGACTCTCATTATCTCATTTCTGAAGGCTTCCAATTTTCCAGCTGTCCCTGTACCTGCGAACATCTGCCCCCAATCAGCTTTTGAAAGTTCTCACCTAATATCAACAAAATTGGCCTTTCTCCAGTTTAGAACTTTGACTTTTAGAACAGGTCTATCCTTTTCCATCACTATTTTAAATATAATAGAATTATGCTCGCTGGCCCCAATGTGCTCCCCGACAGACACCTCAGTCACCCGCCCTG
Source organism: Chiloscyllium plagiosum (assembly GCF_037043375.1). Classification (NCBI taxonomy): domain Eukaryota; kingdom Metazoa; phylum Chordata; class Chondrichthyes; order Orectolobiformes; family Hemiscylliidae; genus Chiloscyllium; species Chiloscyllium plagiosum. Next base: position 76,552,280 of record NW_028270143.1, read on the forward strand.
CCTTATTTCCCAAGAGTAGGTCAAGTTTTGCACCTTCTCTTGTAGGTACATTCACATACTGAATCAGAAAATCTTCTTCTATACACTTAACAAATTCCTCTCCATCTAACCCTTAATACCATGGCAGTCCCAGTCATTGTTTGGAAAGTTAAAATCCCATACCATAACCACCCTATCATTCTTACAGATAGCTGAGATCTCCTTACAAATTTGTTTCTCAATTTCCCTCTGACTAATAGGGGGTCTATAATACAATCTCAAAAAGGTGATCATCCCTTTCTTATTTCTCAGTTCCACCCAAATAACTTTCCTGGATGTATTTCCGGGAATATCGTCCCTCAGTACAGCTGTCGTGCTATCTCTTATCAAAAATGCCGCTACCCCTCCTCTCTTTCTTCCCTTTCTATCCTTCCTTAGCATTTGTGTCCTGGAACATTAAGTTGCCAGTCCTGTCCAACCCTGAGCCATGTTTCTGTAATTGCTATGATATCCCAGTCCCCTGTTCCGAACCAGGCCCTGAGTTCATCTGCCTTCCCTGTTAGGCCCCTTGCATTGAAATAAATGCAGTTTAATTTATCAGTCCTACCTTGTCCCTGCCTGCCCTGACTGTTTGGCTCACTTCTGTTCTCAAGTGTACCAGTCTCAGATCGATCTTTTTCCTCACTATCTCCCTGGGTCCCACTCCCACACTTTACTAGTTTAAATCCTCCTGAGCAGCTCTAGCAAATTTTCCTGCCAGTATATTAGTCCCCTTCCAATTTCGGTGCAATCCATTCTTCTTGAACAGGTCACTTCTATCCCAAAGGAGATCCCAATGATCCAAAAGTGTGAATCGTTCTCCCATATACCAGCTCCTCAGCCATAAATTCATCTGCTCTATCCTCCTACTCCTGCCCTCACTAGCTCATAGCACCGGGAGTAATCCAGATATTACTACTCTCAAGGAACTCCTTTTTAAATTCTTGCCTAAGTCTCTATATTCTCCCTTCAGAATCTCAACCTTTTCCCTTCCTATGTCGATGGTTCCAATGTGGACAATGACCTCCTGCTGGCCACTCTCCCCCTTGAGAACATTCTGCACCCTCTCTGAGACATCCTTGATCCTGGCACCAGGGAAGCAAGACAAATTTGGATTTTTTGCTGCTGGCCACAGAAATGTCTGTCTGTACCTTGAACTAGAATGTCCCCTAACACAATCGACCTCTTGGAACTCGACATATCCCTCCTTGCATTAGAGCTAGCCTCAATACCAGAAACGTGGCTGTTCGTGCTAGGTTCCCTGAGAATCCGTCACCCCCTATGTTTTCCAAAACAGCACACTTGTTTGAAATGATGATAGCCATAGAAGACTCCTGCACTAACTGCCTACCTCTCTTACCTTTCCTGAAGTTAACCCATCTCTGTGACTGGATCTGCAACTTTTCCCCATTCCTATAACAGCCATCCATCACATCCCGTTGCTGTTGTAAATTCCTCATTGCCTCTAACTATCTCTCCTACCAATCAATTTGATCTGATTGGATATGCAACCAACAGCATTTATTGCAGATATACTCCGCAGTAGCCCGTAAACTCTCCTTAAACTCCCACATCCGACAAGGAGAGCATATCACTCTACTAAGGGCCATTTTTGCTCCTTCACAATCTCCAGACCCAGAAAATATTCCTCTACAAAACACTGCTCCAGGTTATATTAATAGTTACGGCTTATATTTTAAGTTTAATCAAGAGACATATCTCAAAAAACATATAATCAAGAAAGAACCCACTCTACTCACTACTGGAGACTTTCTGTCAGGCCACACTTAAAGATATTCATTTATCTATCTGTGCTGAGACCTCTCCCAAATGTTCTCTAATGTCTAGCAATACATGAATTCAACAGCAAAGGCAGTAACTGTGCAGGTCACTGTGGCACCACAGTCATATGTTTGCATAATAATAAAGTTTCTAACATTTTACAGCCAGATACGTGAATCTACCAAACATCTCCAGTGTCACATTGTCTGTGCTGACAAGTATGAGGCATGGCAACAGCCAAGCCCCCAGTAGTTGACTTCATGATGCTCAAATTAAACTCTTTATAGACATCAGAGAGTTTGTCACTTTGCGGCAGAGGTGTACCTCAGTATGGAATGGTAATGCACCATCATTGGCATAAAGCAAAGTTCTGATGAGAACGCGGCACACCTTTGTCTTAGATATGGGGCAGGCAAGGCTGAATAGTTTTGCAGCACAAGTATAGTCGGTTCTGCTATAATGTGGTAGTTCCATTCTTGTGCAATCCTGTGTTATGCGATAATCATGTAATAGCAGTACTACTTAAACTAATGGGGTCAGAATCATGTTATAACCAACACACGCATTAAAAGTTCATACTTTAGAAATAGTGTCCCCAATTCATCAATCGTGTTGTGGTAAATTTACAATAACAAAATGTGTGTTATAGCAGAACAACCTGTATATATCCTCTGCATTTGTGCTGAAGACATAATATAGCATCAAAGAGTATAGGCACTAGAATATAACCCTGTTTGAAATGACTGTGGACCCCACAGCACTCTAAGGTTGTCTGCCTTAGTTGAACTTACCCATTGTGTTACCTGGAAAGACGTGACTGTAATAAGCAGATTTAGTAAGCAGTCGATGTTTTCCAGCAGTTTAAAAAGACTGTATCAGCTCCCAGGGTCAGGTGCCTTGGTTAAACTGATGAAAGCAGCATGTACTGATTTCCTTTGCTCATGGCATTTTTCTTGTAACAGGACTGAGGAGATCATAGAGTCATAGATTTCCTCAGCACAGAAACAGTTCAGCACAGAAACAAACCCTTCGGTTCAACTCATCCATGCTAACCAGATATCCCAACCCAATCTAGTCCCACCTGCCAGCACCTAGCTCATATCCCTCCAAACCCTTCCTATTCATATACCCATCCAGATGCCTTTTAAATGTTGCAGTTGTACTCGTCTCCACCACTTACTATGGCAGCCCATCCACACATGCACCACCCTCTGTGTGAAAAAGTTGCCCCTTAGGTCTCTTTTATATCTTTCCCCTCTCACTCTAAACCTATGCCATCTAGTTCTGGACTCTCCCACCCAGGGAAAATACCTTGTCTGTTTACCCTATCCATGCCCCTCATGATTTTGTAAACCTCTATAATGTCACCCCGAGCCTCCGACACTCCAGGGAAAGCAGCTCTAGCCTATTCAACCTCTCCCTATAGCTCAAATCCTCCAACCCCAGCAACATCCTTGTAAATCTTTTCTGAGCTCTTTCAACTTTCACAACATCCTTCCATGTTAACTGTAGATCTTCTTGCTTTGAAACTACTTGGAATTTACGATAGATACATTTATCCAGGATCTACAGTCTAACAAAGACATCAGCAGGTAGATGTCTTAATGGTTGTTACAGTCGCTGTAACAATATGGACAATTGCACAGAGTCATGATCTTTGCATCAAGTAGATCCTATGGCATTGCCCCACCCTGGAAAGGCTTTTTTGGATCCGGTAGGAGTGCCTTTTTCCCATGTTTGATGAGTTCTGGACAACAGGTCAGTAGCTTTTCTCAGATGGAGAGGTATAAACACAAATGCTCATAGAGGCTAGTTTGGAACAAATGTGCCTAAAATATGTAAGTGATTTTGTTTACAGCATAAAGAAAACATTCTCAAACATTGCAGGGAAGACAAAAATTGGAAGTGTGATTATCTACGGGAAAGGATTTTAAATAATTCCAGAATGACATAGGAAGGCTGACAGTTTGGATAGGGTGGATATGGTGGATTAACTTTAATGTGGAGAAGTCTGAGATTATTGATTTTGGTCGGATGTATCATATACATTAAATGTTAAAGCTTCAAAAACAGCAAACAGGCTTAGCTGTTTAGATGGACAATATTTTCAATTGAAAGGATAATATTATAAAAAGTACACTCAGCATGTTGCTTTTACAGGTATTCCATTTATCATCTCTCATACCATTGTTGGACAGTTTGTTGCAATCAAAGCTATTTTGAGTTGTTCCCTCATCTCTTTGAAATTTATCCTTCTGAGGTTGTATAAGAGGCTCCTGGTTTTTTTTATCTTTGAATCCTTGGTCATGAGAAAAGAAGTCTGACGGGCAATCTAACAGAGGTTTCTTTAAAACTAATAAAGGTATTTATTTGAAGGATATGGAGAAAATAATCTCTCTTGTGGGGAAGAGAAAAACAAGAGGCCCTCAAAATAAGATAGTCACCAAGAAATCCATTTGAGCATTCGGAAGAAATATCTTTACCAAAGGAGCTGAAGATGTGGAGCCTGAATAATATAGATGTAATTCAGAGGAAGCTAGATAGGCATATGATGGTGAAGAGAACAATGGGTTAGGATGATAGATTTTGATGAGGGAAGATGGAAGAAAGATGGAACATAAACAGTGACATGGACTGGTTAGGTCAAATGGACTGTGTCGTGCTCTTATTGTTTGATGATAACTGAGTTTCCCCCATTCAAAAACAAAAACGAGGATTTCTTTTTTCTATGTATTGTTTGGTTAATTTATGAATATGCATCAACTCAAGCACTGTCTATTATGGCTTCCCTAATGCAGTAGATCATAAAGTCATCGTGCCTCGCATTTAACAGCCCTAATTCCAAATTACTGGATTTTCCAATTTATATTTGATCAATTGAATTTGCCTATTTAAATAACACTCTTGTCCTCAACATACTTCCTCTATTTTTACTGACCAAACTGCTTTCCATTTTGTATTTATAAAACATAGAATGTTACAGCGCAGTATAGACCCTTCAGCCCTCAATGTTGTGCCAACCTGTGAAATAAGTCTGATGCCTATCTAACCTACACCGTTCCATTATTATCCGTATGTATGTCCAATGCCTATTTAAATGCCATTAATGTCGGTGAGTCTACTACTGTTGCTTCTTCTGAAGTGAACTACCTCACACTTTTCCACATTAAACTCCATTTGTCACCTCTCAGCCCAGCTCTGCATCTTATCTATGTCCCTCTGTAACCCACAACATCCTTCAGCACTATACACAACTCTACCTACCTTAGTGTCATCCACAAATTTACTAACCCATCCCTCTACGCCCACATCCAGATCATTTATAAAAATGACAAACAGCAGTGGGCCCAAAACAGATCCTTCGGCACACCACTGGTAACTGAGCTCCAAGATGAACATTTCCCATCAACCACCACCCTCTGTCCTCTTTCAGCTAGCCAATTTCTGATCCAAACAGCTAAATCACCTTCAATCTTGTAACTCCATATTTTATGCAATAGCCTACCGTGTGGAACCTTATCAAACGCCTTACTGAAGTTGATATATGCCATATCGACCGCTTTACCTTCATCCACCTATTTTGTCACTTTCTCAAAGAATACAATAAGGTTAGTTAGGCATGACCTACCCTTCACAAAACCATGTTGACTATCCCTAATCAAATTATTCCTTTGCAGATGATAAGAAATCCTATCTCTTATTACCTTTTCCAACACCTTACCCACAACCGAAGTAAGGCTCACTGGCCTATAATAACCAGAGTTGTCCCGACTCGCCATCTTGAACAAGGGCACAACATTTACTATCCTCCAGTCTTCTGGCACTACTCCTGTCGACAATGCCAACATAAAGATCAAAGCCAAAGGCTCTTCAATCTCCTTCTTGGCTTCCCAGAGAATCTGAGGATAAATTCCATCTGGCCCAGGGGTCTTAACTATTTTCAGATCTTCCAAAATTGCTAAAACCTCCTCTTTGACAACCTCAATCCCATCTAATCTTGTGGCCCGTATCTACGTATTCTCACTAACATTGCCCTTTTCCAATGTGAATACTGACAAAAAGTATTCATTAAGTGTTTCCCCTATGTCCTCAGATTTCATACACAACTTCCCACTACTATCTTTGATTGGGTAAAAACAATGACTGCAGATGCTGGAAGCCAGATTCTAGATGAGAGTGGTGCTGGAAAAGCACAGCAGTTCAGGCAGCATCCAAGGAACAGTAAAATCGACGTTTCGGGCAAAAGCCCTTCATCAGGAATACAGGCAGAGTGCCTGAAGGTTGGAGAGATGATTTTCCCGAATCTTACTCTAGTCATTCTTTTATTCCTGATTTATCTACAGAAGGCCTTAGGGTTTTCCTTGATCCTATCCACCAACAACTTCTTATGTCTCCTCCTGGCTCTTCACAGCCCTCTCATTAGATCTTTTCTGGCTAACTTATAACTCTCAAGCCGCCTAACTGAGCCTTCATGCCTCATCCTCACATAAGCCTTTTTAGATTAGATTACTTACAGTGTGGAAACAGGCCCTTCGGCCCAACAATTCCACACCGACCCGCCGAAGCGCAACCCACCCATGCCCTACATTTACCCCTTACCTAACACTACGGGCAATTTAGCATGGCCAATTCACCTAACCTGCACATTTTTGGACTGTGGGAGGAAACCAGAGCACCTGGAGGAAACCCACGCAGACACGGGGAGAATGTGCAAACTCCACACAGTCAGTCGCCTGAGGTGGGAATTGAACCCAGGTCTCAGGCGCTGTGAGGCAGCAGTGCTAACCACTGTGCCACCGTGCCGCCCTTCTTCTTTCTCTTGACAAAAGCTTCAACCTCTTGCGTAAACCACAGCTCCCTCTGTCGACAACTTCGTCCCTGCCTTATAGGTACATACTTATCAAGGACCCGCCGTGGCTGTTCCTTGAGTAAGCTCCACATTATGTCCATTCCCTTCAGTTTCCTTCCCCTAAGTCTTGACTAATCGCATCATAATTGCTTTTCCCCCATTTATACCTCTTTCCCTGCGGTGCATACCTATCCGTGCCCATTGCTATTGTAATCATAACTGAATTGTGGTCACTATTGCCAAAGTGCTCACCTACCTCCAAATCTAACATCTGGCCGGGTTCATTCCCCAGTACCAAATCCAATATGGTACTGGGGAATGAACCCGCTCCTTGTTGGCAGAGGCATGGGATTGAGGGTCATTTAGCAGTTTGGATTAGAAACTGGCTTTCTGAAAGAAGGCAGTAAGTGGTGGTTGATGGAAAATATTCAGTCTGAAGTCCGGTTACTAGTGGTGTGCCACAAGGATCTGTTTTGGCACCACTGCTGTTTGTCATTTTTATAAATGACTTAGACGCAGGCATAGTTGGATGGATTAGTAAATTTGCAGACGACACTAAAGTCGGTGGAGTAGTGGACAGTTTGGAAGAATGTTACAGGTTGCAGGAGGATTTGGATAAACTGCAGAATTGGGCTGAGAGGTGGCAAATGGAGTTCAATGCAGCTAAATGTGAGGTGATGCACTTTGGGAAGAATAACAGGAAGGCAGATTACTGGGTAAATGGAAAGATTCTAGGTAGTGTGGATGTGCACAGGGATCTTGGAGTCCATGTGCATGGATCCCTGAAAGTTGTCACCCAGGTTGATAGTGCTGTTAAGAAGGCATACGGTGTGTTAGGTTTCATTGGTAGCGGGATTGAGTTCCGGAGCCGCAATATCATGCTGCAACTATACAAAACGCTAGTGCGGCCACACTTGAAATATTGTGTACAGTTCTGGTCGCCATATTTTGGGAAGGATGTGGAAGCATTGGAAAAGGTACAGAGGAGATTTACCAGGGGTCTTATGAGGAAAGGCTGAGAGACTTGGGTCTGTTCTCATTGGAAAGAAGAAGGCTAAGGAGAGATTTGATAGAGGCATACAAGCTGATCAGATGATTAGATAGGGTAGACAATGAAAGATTTTTTCCTAGGATGATGATGTCAGCTTGTACGAGGGAACATAACTACAAATTGAGGGGTGATAGATTGAAGACAGATCTCAGAGGCAGGTTCTTTACTCAGAGAGTGATAAGGTGTGGAATGCCCTGTCTGTCAATGTAGTTAACTCAGCCACATTAGGGAGATTTAAACAATCCTTGGATAAGCACATGGATGATTTTGGGATCGTGTAGGGGGACGAGCTGAAAATAGTTCACAACATCGAAGGCCGAAGGGCCTGTTCTGCGCTGTATTGTTCTATGTTCTACATACTATGTCAGGAAACCATCCTGCACACATTGAACAAAAACTGACCCATCTAATCTACTTGAACTATAGGATTCCCAGTCAATACTGGGGAAGTTAAAGTTCTCCATAACAAGTATCCTGTTACTCTCCCTCCTATTGAGAATCATCTTTGCTATCCTTTCCTCTACAGCCCTGGAATAACTCGAAGGCCTATAGAAAACCCCCAACAGGGTGACCTCTCCTTTCCTGTTTCTAATCTCAGCCCAAACTACCTCAGTGGATAAGTCCTCAAACGTTATCTCAGCTGCTGTAATACTACCCTTGATTAACAATGCCACACCATCCCCTCTTTTGCCATCTTTTCTGTTCTTGCTGAAACATCTAAATTCCGGAATCTGCAACAACCATTCCTGTTTCTCCTCTAGCAAGTTTCTGAAATGGCCACAACATTGAAATCGCATGTACCAACCCATGCTGCAAGTTCACCCACGTTATTCTAGATGCTGCTGGCATTGAAATACACACATTTCAAACCAACATCCTGATGCTGGTGCCCTCTTGCGAACTTGTAACCTATCCCTGATTTCAGTACCCTCAACCTCCTGTACACTGGAACTACAATTCAGGCTCCCAGTCCCCTGCTGTATTAGGTTAAACCACCACCACCCCCCCCCCCCCCCCCCCCCCTCCACTGCCGAAGAGCATTAGCAAATTTCTCCCCCAGACCCCCCCAGGATATTGGTATCCCTCTGGTTCAGGTAAAGGCCATCCTGTTTGTAGAGGTTCTACTTACCCCAGAATGAGCTCCAATTATCCAGGAATCCAAAACCCTCCCTCTTGCATCATCCCTACCCCATGTTCAGCTCCGCTCTTTCCCTGTTCCTCGCTTCACTAGCTTGTGGCACAGGCAACAACCTAAAGATAACAACTCTGTTTGTTCTAGCTCTAAGCTGCCATCCTAGCTCCCTGAATTTCTGCCTTAGATCCCCATCTTTCTTCCTACCTATGTCATTGGTGCCTATATGGACCACGACATGGGACTGCTCCCCTCCCCCTCAAGGATCCCAAAAACATGATCAGAGACATCATGAAGCCTGGCACCTGGGAGGCAACACATCAATCATGAGTCTCTCTCATTCCCACAAAAATAATCTAGCAATCTATAATATACCACTAATTCAATGTTTCATTTATTCACATTATTCATTACCAGCAAGACTACCAATGTTTCCACTGGAACAAATTCATTCATTTCCCAGGGATCTTTTCTGTACTGAGTTCACCAATGTCTTTTCTGTCTCTTCTAACTTTGCTGAATGCTTACAAATTCTAGAAATAAGGCAAATCGTCCAGACCCTGGATTATTAAAATTGGGATATAACTTATAAGATACACATCAGAATCCTGGAGAATTCTTGTGCTTCAGATGGAGATTTGGGTCAAATACAACAGACCTACCACAACTGATGCTTTATCGCCCCTTCAACCCAATCTATCTTGCTGATCACCCGACTATCCCTCTATCATCTGACAAATCCCCCTTCCCTGATGAGACTCAACTACTATCTCCGTGACCACCCAACTAAGACACCTCCATGTGATCGGAATTTCCTCCAAACACTTGACTACCTCCAAATAGATTCTCCTTCCTCTCATCACCTGACTACATCCCACCAGATGTATCCCCTGAACACTCAACATCTCCCCACCTGAGTTGACCCAACCAACCAACTACACTGCTGACCGGACCTGCTTCCCACCCCTTACAGGTCTAAGTTCCCTCCTCCTCATAAGCACCCAAATGCAGACTCTACCAGATCTAACTGCCCTTAACCATCCAAATGACACCTCCCCCATTCACCACTCAACAACTTCCCCAACCAATGAATGACCACCAAGGCCTGAATACCCCTTCAACTCAATTGCCAATCACCTTCCACCCAACTCAACCACCTTGCCAACTCACTTATCTATCCACTTCCTCCATTCACCCAGCAATTCACACAGACATCACAATCATCCAACCTTCACTCACTCCCCTCCCCCCCACTCATATTAATTCACTCACTTATTGACTGACTTGGCTTTTTAAAGACCTACCTGAGTGTGACAGCAGTTGTTACTTCCTATGCCCAGTCATCTTCTCTGTGAATGACTACAATGACTCTTTCATGCTTTCGCTGGGACTGGACGATGCAGCTGAAAAAATCATAAAAGGTTGGGTTGCAGAAATCTTTGAGAGCAGGGTCAATGACCTCAACATTGACACTGACCAGAAGGATTGGACCATTTTGATTTTACCACAGATTGCCAGCAATCTTCCTGATGAACTTCCCATCTATCATTACCAAATATACACCAGGGAACATTATGCACAGAAAGCGCTGGAGAAACTCAGCAGCTCTGGCAGCATCTGTGCTAGAAATATGAAATAAAAACAGATTGTTGGAGACCTGCTGATTTTCTCCAGCGCTGTCTGTTTTTATTTCAGATTTTCAGCATCTGCAGTATTTTTCTTTTTATGCGCTCCTGGTGTGCACTCTATCAGTTTATTATGAACTATTTGCTTGAATTTAAAAGAACCTGAATCATTAGAATGTTGTTAAATCAATCCAGGTCTTTTTCAATATATAATTTCAGTTACATCACACTGTAAACTTTTGCTATTAATTCTGTGTCTTATACTCCACAACCCCCTGGTGAAGGAGCAGCGCTCCAAAAGCTAGTGCTTTCAAGTAAACCTGTTGGACTATAACCCCCTTGTGTTGTGTGATTTTTAACATTAAAGTCTAAGATTTGTTGTGGCTTTGTAGAGAGTTGTCATTATCTAATAAATCTTAACTCAACACATCACTAGTTTCATGAGGACATTTCAATTATGCTGTATCATCGAGCAAATCTTTCCTCCTAATTTAAGAGCATGACACAACATAGCATAGTGATTTCATTCTATGATTAGTTTTATCCAATAGATGATAATATTAAAGAAAGATTAGATTACTTACAGTGCGGAAACAGGCCCTTCGGCCCAATAAGTCCACACCAACCCACCGAGACCCATTTCCCTACACCTAACACTACGGGTAATTTAGCATGGCCAATTCACCTAACCTGCACATTTTTGGACTGTGGGAGGAAACCAGAGCACCTGGAGGAAACCCACGCAGACACGGGGAGAATGTGCAAACTCCACACAGACAGTCACCCGGGGCTGCAATTGAACCCACGTCTCTGGCACTGTGAGGCAGCAGTGCTAACCACTGTACCACTGTGCCACCGTGCCACCCACAAAGATGTTTGACATGCTTGTCTTCATAGAACTTGTGTTTCCCATAAAATCTTGCGTTTTTGACCACATTTCTTAGAAATAATTTTCTTAAGAAACAATCATCAATGGCCCTGTTTGTAGCAGGTAAAGCTAAATTCGCCCTAGTACTACCACTCCATAGGGCTGGTCTCTCATTAGAGAGGGATGACTAGTGATGGTTTAACCTCAGGTAAGGTAGAGCTTAAGAAGGACATTCTTTCAACGGTAACCTCGGCTGGTGCAGGAATCGAACCTATGTTGCTGGTGTTACTGTGCAATGCAAATTCTATAACACATTAGAAGTTGTGCTGTTGTATATGCATTCTCCAGCAATATTCTCTATTATTCTGATAGGCCAAGATATGGATCTTGACAACTGATAATATTGATTGTACATTTGATTTGAATTTACCAGACTGAAAATAGGGTATTTCCTTTGGAGAAAACTAATGAAATGGCATATATTCAGCACATATCATATGATCATGACTCATAAATTCCCACAAGTTAGAGACTAGAAAGACAATTATGAATCAGACTTTATTAAATCAAAACAACCAATTGAGTCTAAATCTTGAGCAGTTTTTCAAAAGGTCACTGTGGCTATACCAGAATTGAATCTAAATCTAGAGCAGTTCTTCAAAAGGTCACTGTGGCTATACCAGAACAAGAAATAAGAAAAGCAGGCAGATTTATGTTAAACAGCATAGTGTTTCTTTTAATATTTAAGTTGACATTCACTTAATATATCTCAAATCCTGAGTTAGTAGTTGAATTTTTACATCTGAACAGGAAATCCATTTCAGAGATTTGCGAAGCACTCTTGGCAAACATATCAGAGCTGTATTGTTACAGGTGCTGTCTTTTAGATAAGATATTAAAGGAGGCAAGTTCTCCTGGCCTCCACAACTACCATAAGAACACCACCATTTGTCTCATTGCCGTCTGTGATACCTTGCTGTTTCCAAATTAGCCACATCAATTTTTTTCTGCATTATGAATAGTGACTACACTTCATATATATCCATTGACTATAAAATTGCTACCTAATGCATTTTCTTTCTCATAAACATTCTCAAAAAAATCTGAAAACTTCAGTTTTGGCAATCTCTTGTCCAATCAGCTCAATTCCTAGTCAGACCTCAATATTGATGATATCAAGCTGCGTATATGTGCTATTACTTCACCATCACTGGAACTCTGACAATCATGATGAGGTCTCAGGTGTACACATGCATTTTCCAGCAAGATTTATCACATGTAGGCTATCAAACTGATTTTAACCCTGCCTATCCAGTGTGCAAATTCTAGCATGTCATTTGCTGCACCATTCCTATCAGTTGTCCTTTAAAACTGGCATATACAAGGCAGGCACAAATCATTTTTCCATTACCTAACCTGCATAAAACCTTGTGGAATTGATTAGTCTGAGTCACCAAATCAGCACAAAAAATGGGCACTCACTTGCCTGTAATTAGATCATTGGATCGCTAGTGTGTTATACTTTGTGAATGATCAATAACAGTTTCCAGCTTCTTTCCCATCCTCACCTTGTTTAACTTCAGAACTTTCCTGTTAATGATGAAAACTTGAGTGAATTGCTTTTGTACTGAAAGCAGACAGTCAATTAAATTGATCATCTTGATGATTTAATTGTATGTACATATTAGTGATTGCTTGTGAAATATTGATTCATAATTATTGGCATACTCTTTCTAATTGGATAGTCCAAAAGTTGAATGATTCTTGGTTCTGAGATCTTTGAACAAAGACAACATTAGATTGGATATAGAGAAAGGGCAAATGGCAGGTGCTGGATTTCTCATCCCAAAATAAGAATGCATTAGAAAGAGCTACAACCTTTCTGTAGTTTGAAGACTTGGCTCAGGTGGGATTGGAGGAATTAACAAAAGCCATATTATAGAATTAATAAGTAAATTAGGGGTGGAATTATCTTCCAGAGAAAAGAAGGCAGAGATCATTGGCAAAGCATTTGGGACTGGGGTATGTGGCATTGAGATACAAGATCAAGAATGATCATACTAAATGGTGGAGCGGTCTTGAAAGGCAGACTTGCTGCTAGTTTCAATGTTTCAATGACTGCTGGAAACATAAGGAGCACTGGGTACACCAGCTGATGAGACTCTTCAGTTAGCAAGAATTCAATTATATTTTATTTAAACAGGCACATGAACAGGCATGGAATAGAGGGATATGGACCATGTGCAGGCAGGTGGGATTAGTTTAGAATGGCATCATGGTCAGCACAGACATGGTGGATTGAAGCACCCGTTTCTGAGCTGTACAGTTCTAAGTTCTATATATAACTGAGAGAATGGAGATAAACAGTAATGTGAGGATGGAAGAGGTAAATATGGTGGTTGAGAGAAATAAAAGTTTTTTTTGTCAAATGTCCTTTAGTTTTAGAGCTAAATCCATAAATATATAAATAAACAGAGGAGCAACTTAAAATCTTTTGCTGCATCGGAACACTGTTTTTGCCCTCCAGAGATTTCAATGAAAACAAAGATTTATAAATAGGTGGAGTATATTGTCTCCTTCGTGCAAAATGCAATTAGAGTGTAATTTGTTGCTCGGATCAGTGGTAGTCAGAGTTGCAAACAAATGACCCATAATCGAATCGACTTACACCTGGGTAATGATTTGGATGGAGCAAAAGTTATGGTTTTGCTTATAGTGTGATTAAAGAGATAAAATAGTTACAAACATGTTCCAGATATTTTCATCATGTGTGGTGATCAGAGCAATGGCGAGTCAAACTCCATTACCAAAGGTCAATGTAATGCCACAAAGAGATGTTAGAGTAGCCAAAGCTTTTTCTGAGGATGGGAATGATTGGAAGAATCAGCTTAGTATGTGTTCATTACTTGAGGCCTCAATTGAGTTCAACACATTCTGAGGCAGCTCAGAATGAAGCTGAGGTGTTGAAGGTGTTCCAGAATGCTATTATATCAATGAATGGAGTTCTGATGTGGAATTAGAGACATCCTCACAGACCTTCAGATAAGGAATGGGGAGTTGCTCTTTGGATAGTGATACTGCTGAAATAGTGCAAGATATTGCAAATGTCACATGAAATTCTTGTGGCAGGACATATAGGAAGACTTGGGGATCAATGAATAGGCATATTATTTGTCCAAAATGTCATAGGATGGCATAAAGTACTTTAAATTATGTCATAAATGTGAGGTAGTTGGAAAGCCTGAGCACAGAACCTTTGCTATCCATAGTTTGAGCCATTTAGTTGAGTAGATTTAATGTCAGTAAATTGTGGTCTAAAAGTGTGTTGCTGGAAGAGCACAGCCGGTCAGGCAATATCCGAGGAACAGGAGAATCGACGTTTCAAGCATAAGCGCTTCAGCAGGAATGAGGGTGTGGCCCAAGGGGGCTGAGACATAAATGGGAGGGGGGGTGGGGCTGGGGGAAGGTAGCTGGGAAGGTGATAGGTAGATAAGGTGGGGGTGAAGGTGATAGGTCGGAGAGGAGGTTGGAGTGGATAGGTGGGAAGGAAGATGTTTAGATAGTTCAAGATGGCTGTTGGAAGGGTGGATCTGAGGTAAGGTGGAAGGAGGGGAAATGGGGAAACTGATGAAATCCACATTGATCCTATATGGTTGGAGGGTTCCAAAGTGGAAGATGAGGTATTCCCAGGAATCCCAGGACTTGTATGTCCTTGGCAAACTGGGATAGGGAGTTAAAGTGTTCGGCCACAGGCTGATGGGGTTGCTTAGTGCCTGTGTTGCAGAGATGTTCTCTGAAACGTTCCACAAGTTGGCGTCCTGTCTCCCCAATGTAGAGGAGACCACATCGAGAGCAACGGACACAGTAGGTGACGCGTGTGGAAGTACAGGTAAATCCCTGTTGGATGTGGAGGGATCCTTTGGGGTCTTGGACGGAGGTGATGGGGGAGGTGTGGGAGCAGGTTTTGCACTTCTTGCGGTGGCAGGAGAAAGTGCTGGGGGGGGGGTGGCGGTGTCGTGTTTCCAACAAGGAGTTGCAGAGGGAATGGTCTCTCCAGAATGCAGATAGGGATGGGGAGGGAAATATATCTCTGTTGGTGGGGTCTGTTAGTAGATTGTGTAGGGCCATCACTGAAAACTAAAGCAGCGCACAAATGTATGCTTACAGCTATCGATATGACAACCCAGTTTCCAGAAGCTTTAAGATATTGGTGTAAAAGGTAACTCAGGTTTTTACTTAATATGGATGACCAATTAAAATAAATGGTAATCAGCAGTGAGTTTCTGTCATATGCTATTATACCAATTGCTGGAGGTTTGTGGTTTGCATTGTCTGCTACCAATCCTACTTTCTCTACTTGGTTCAGATAATTGTGGCAGAGAATAATCTGCTCTTGAATCTTAATAAAAAGAGGAACTTGTCTTGACAATGACAGATAGTTTATTGCATTAGAACAATAGGTACAAGTGATGTTGATGAGTTGGATATTATCATTAAGATGAACAGGAGCAGAGAGACTACACACCTGACCGCATCAGCTTCCAGAGCTGGGCTCCTTATTCTCCACATCATCAGATCAGTTAGTGCCTGATGCATTCTTCAAAATTATCCACATCAGAATTGTTACCTTACACATCAGTTTCCTTGCCTGTGCTCCACCTGGTATCATAATAGTTTGTAAGATCTCATTCGATGTTGAGGTGTATAAGAGCTGTTCCCACTGACAGTGTACCAATGTGCTGCCACATTTGATGAATTGCTCCTGCCAGTGGAACAGGGCACACAGCGGAGGTGGCGGTGGACAACTCTTATACTTGGCTGAAAGGAATATGTTCTGTGAGTCTGACCATTTCAGGCTGCTACTTGGCTGCTCTATGGTATTATGGTCTACATCTGTCATAATTTTGGTGCACATCCCTAGATAGCACTTTGAATGGTCACTTGGAGGTTGAAATGTCCAGGATCTGTGTCCTAGATATGTGGTTTTATTCTTATCAGACATCTTCAAAACATTGTGATGGTTTTCTGAGCTTTGTCAGAGGGCAGTCAAGAGCCGACGCCTTTCTGTGGATCTGGAATCACTTAAAGGCTACATCATGTACATTTGACAGTTTTATTTCTTGAAAGGATGTTGGTGAACTGGTGGCTTTTTATAATAATCTGGTCCATTCATGGTCACTTTTGTACGAAATTTTATAATTCACTGAATTTAACTTCCCTGTTTACCATGGTGGAACTGAATGTGTGTCTCTGGATGACCGCTCCAGGCCTCTGGGTTATTAGACCTGTAATACAATTGCTGTGCTATTAAGATCATTAGATATAGGAGCAGAAATAGGCCATTCGGCCCATCAAGCCTGGTTTTCCTTTCAGTGATATCAAGGCTGATCTGAGAATTCGCGATTGCATTTTCCTGCCTTTACTCTGTAACCTTTGATTCCCCTACAGTTTAAAAATCTGCCTCTGTCAGCCTTGAATATACTTCATGATCCAGTCACGACAGTTCTCCATGGTAAACAAATTCAGTCCCTCGTGACGAAGAAAATCCCCCTCACCTCTGTCCTAGCTGGGTGACCTCGTACTCTGAGATTATGCCTTCTTGTCCTAAACTCTTCCCACAAGAGGAGACAACCTCTCCATACCTCTCAAGCCCTCGAACAATCTTATATGTTTCAATCTCCTCTCATTCTTCTGAACTCCAACAATTATAGGCCTAACCTACTCAACCTCTCCTCTTAAGAAAACTCCTTTGTACCCATTAACCTTCTCTTGACTGTTACCAATGCCAGTATAACTTAGTTTAGATCTCTATCCCAAACTGTACACAGTATCCTACGTGTAGTCCAAGTAGTTCCTTGTAAACTCCATTCCATTCTCAGGAAATAAAGGTCAACATTCTATTTGCCTTCCATATTATTGCTGAGCTTCGATACTAGCTTTTTGTGACTTTGTTCCTGGCTCTGTAGCAACTTTTTGTAACATAGTTTATACATGTTTTATTAATATAAAACATGATATAGATATTTTAATAAATATAAAACATTTATAATTTGTATCTCTAACTTTTTCCTTTTTCAGAAACAGTCTTACAGCTCAGTTTTAAACACATTTTTATTCAGAACATTCTTGTAATCTTCTTTATTAGTCTGCCTGTGTTAATTATCACCTCAATTTCTATTCTCTCATGTTTTATTGCCTGTGACCAGATTCTTAGTACCAAAGTAGCTTCATTCAACATGGATATATAGTTCGCAGCATATTGGGTTAATTTTTGTGGCTGTTTTTGCCTGATTCTTATATTGATTTTCTGTTGAGTGCATTCCCAAACTGTAATCTTGTCCATGCCTCTGTCATCACTTCAGCATTCAAACGAAACATGAATGATAGAATGATACATGCCCAGGTCATTGGAGATTCTAAATAGAATAAAGAGATAGTGAAACCAAATGTTTGCTCTTATAAGAAAGGCATGTTAAAAATTAATAAGTGAGTCAAGATTTCTTAATAGTTATTCTTTCATGAAATATGAGCATCACAAGCAAGGATCACATTTTTTTGCCCGTTGCTAATTGCCTTTAAACTGAGTGACTCAGTAGACAGCGAAGAGTCAGCACCATTGCCTGGAGACACATGGAGGTCAGGCTGGGTAAACAATGGAAGTTTTCTTCCCTAAAGGGCATTGTACAGAAGAATAACACAGTAAAACTTTTGTATACTTCAAGCTGGAGGTCGAATACATTCAGTTCCAGCATTGCTAGTTCTTCCCGTCTGGAATGGAATTTTACAACAATCGATGATAGCTTAATGGTCACCATCACCAGTTTTATATTCCAGGCTTTATTCAATTGAATTTAATCTCCATCAATTGCAATGGCAGAAAGTGAATCCATGCTCCCAGAAATGGGTCTCTGGGTTATTTGTGCAGTGACATTATCACAAAACCACTCTGCCTTGAAATCTTACCATGTCCTGACTGAGTAGATCTCAGTTGCACTAACTGTAAAATCTAAGAAGTGGCCTCAATCTTCTAGACTGAAGAGGTTCAAACCAACCAGCATTCCAGATTATGAAAATAATTTAGCAAGCTCTACTGCTAATTGCACATATTGCACAGGATATTCACAACTTTCATACTATCTGTGAAGAGGCATGGGCGATGGATAGTGCTATCCATGGAACTTCTATTCAACAAGGAGTCTGTCTTCAATAGAAGGACAGGAAAGAAACAAAGGAGGAAAAGAGAAAAAACATGAATATTGCTGTGGCTCCAATAATGTTTTTTAGTTGTAAGTGGCTTTTCAATCAGATTCTGGTAAGCTCTCTTGCAGACATTAACCACACAAAAATAACTTTTCACACATTTATAAAAATTACATTTCAGGCTGCTGGAATAGCCATTTTGAAAGTCATGAGGTGGAAACATGGAATATTATATTTCTGCAGATTTTTACTTCACTTAACATTGTACACTAGAATGGACTTGTTAAAAAAATCTATATGTATTGATTTTTACATGACATCAGAATCCGGCACGTGTCCCAAAATGATCTCCTTGAGTCTAGCCTTATATGTCACTAAAATTGTTTACTCTGTGCATCCAGAGATAGAAATATTATTTCACTCACCATCCCTTGGTTTAGCTTAGCATTTCTTTCAGAGATTGATGCCTTGTGTTCTGCTGTACCAAACACTAGTTTTTGCACGTGGAGGGTGGGAAAATAATTCAGTGAAATGTAATTAAAATCCAACCAGAGTAGATCAAGAATTTGGCCTGTGCAATTACAATAATAAAACAATATGGTGAAAATCTGTTATCATTTGAGGCCAAACATGGAAAGGTAATATAGTGGTAATATTATTGGACCCGATAGAAACAGAGCCTAAACAAATGAGTTCAAATCACACCATGATCGCTCAATGAATTTAAATTCAATTAATTGATCATTCTGAATGAAAATGGTAGTACTGGTAATGAAGGTCATAAAACTACTGAATTCCCATCTGGTTTAGTGATGTACTTCGGGAAAGGATTTAAAGTGATGGAAGGTGTTGTTGACAGTGATGTCAGCTGGCATTTATATAGCTATACTGTCTCATTAATGCTCAGTTTTGATTTCATCAAGTTGACTCAGCTCCAGACCTCATTATAGCCTTTGTCCAAAACAGCTCAATTCTAGAGACAGCTCGGCAGCATTTGGCCAAACATGGTATCATAAATCACTAGCAACATTGAAGTCAATAGGAATCAGGAGAAACATTCTCCACTGACTGGAGTCATACCTAGTATAAATGAAGATAATTGTAATTGTTGTAAGTCAGTTATCTGTGCCCTAGGAATCATTGCAGTTGTTTCTCACTGTGCTGTCCTAAGCCCAGTGTCTTAGTTGATTCATCAGTGAACTTTCCTCCAATATCAGACCAGATGTAAGAATGGTTGTTGATGATTTCAGTCTTCAATATTATCCAGATCTTCTCAGATACTGAAGGAGTCCATGTCCATGTGCAACAAGATCTGGACAGCATTAAGGTCTGGGCTGTGAAGAAATAAAACAAAATCAATAAGTGGAATCAAATGTGAAATAGGAGCTGAAGTAGATCATTCAGCCACTTGAATCCATTCAATAAGATCATGGCCGATCTGTTTGTCTTTCATATTTCACATTTCCAGCTACATCTGTTAATCTTCCATTCCGATCCAAACAAAAATCTATTAAACACTTCCTTAAAGGGATTCATTGACCCTTTTCCACCACTTTCTGAAGCAGAGAGTCCCAAAGTTGCACAGCCCATCAAGAGTCAACATTTCTCCTCATCTTGATGTTCAAAAGGCGATGTCTAAGTTTAAAACAGTGGCTACTAGCTCCAGAATGACCAATAAGAGGAAACATCTTGGACATATTTACTTTGTCAAGACCTTTTCAGGATCTTTTACACTTCATTTGAGACACTCCACATTCATCCAAATGAATCCTGTAAAAACAATTCCTGCCTGTCCAACTTATCCTCATCACTCAACTGTCTTAACCAAAGAATCAATCAAGTAAAACCCTTGCCAACTGCTTCCAATGCGCTACATTTTTTTCCTTAAATAAGAAGATCGAAACTGCACATAGTTCACAGGATGTAGTTTCATGAATGCCTGTACAACCAAAGCATAACATCCTTATAATATGTTCAGTACCTCTCGTAATGAAGGATAACATCCTATTAGACTTCTTGATTATGTGCTTGTTATGGACTTGGCCAGATCCCCTCAAAACATTTCAAAGAAGGTAGCCCAGACCCTAACTTTTCCAATTGTTTTAAGCAGGTGTGGAGTGGATATTCTGGGAGTGATGCAGTTGGCCCAAAACAGAATTTAATTACAGAGTACTGAATGAAACATGAACAAAAGAGAACTGAATTTAGAATAACAACCTATCAGAAAATCCATTCGACTCTATCCCAACTTAATGATGCTGTTCCAAATACTTGCAACATCCCATAAATCCCCCCTCCCCCAGAGGCAAAAACAGTAAATTCAAACGCAGGTTCTTACAGAAGAGAGATTGCAGTGAGACGGAGGATCAGCATGGAGCTGTTTCTTTTCCCAGCAGCTGTTTCTCTAGGCCTGCAGCTGAAACAAAACCAAACCAAAACCCTGAATTGGGAGAACTGGCCATTCCTTTTTGTTGTACAAGTGCTTTAAAAGAAAGACTTATAGGCCTTCTCAAGTACATATTTCCAGATATATCAGAACCTCTGCTTTTATGACCCCTTTTGAAAAAAAGCACATAACCTTGTTAAAAGAACAGCATCGTCACACCTCCCCCCCTTAAAAAATGAACCATCAATATCCAAAGATGGCCTCATTTTAAAACCTCTTAATCTTAAATTGTTGGTATGCTTTAACATTACATTGACTATAAACATGCAAACATGCACTACTACATTCTGTTTCAGTCCATTTCCTCCTGTCACCAAACACCTCCGTTTCTTAAGCAAGTCTCGACAATACATTGTTGATCACGTTTTCTCGGCCTGCCACATGCACAATTGTCAAATTGACTGGCTGTAAAAACAAGCTCCATCTAAACAGTCTGGCATTTTTGTTCTTAGATTTCTCCACAAATTTCAATGGGTTGTGATCAGTGTATATGATTATCTCAGATGCATTAATGGTAATAAAAACGCTGAAATGTTGTAACACCAACACCAATTTAAAGTCTCCTGCTTAACTGTTGAATATTTCTGCTAAAATGAATGTTCAACTTCCTAGAGAAAGACCGATAGCCACCTTGAATGGCTTTGCATTAATTAGTGTGGCTAACACTAGGACAGTGGTTTAGTTAACTTTCAGGCATTCTGACAGACCACTGTCCACTGAAACTTCTTGCCTTTCTTTGGTAATTCAGTGCGTGAAGCAGACACACTGCTAAAATTTGGTACGAATTTCCGATAAACCCACTCAATCCTAGGAACTGTAGTACTGCTCTTTTTGTTGGTGGTATGTTTTTGCATTCCTTGGGTCCATTTGTCCATGTCCAATAACATGGCCCAGGAAAGTGACTTAGGCTTTGGTACATTCACTTTTAGCCAGGTTTATCACCAAGCCTGCCTTCCAAAGTAGATCAAATAATTTCAATAAATGTTGCAAATGTTCCTTTCATATGTGACTAAAAATCACTAGGCCATCAATATAAACTACACAATTGGCTAATCCAGAAATAACCTTGTTGGTTTGTCTTTGAAATGTGGCTGGAGTATTTTTCATATTAAATGGCATAACTTTAAATTGATACTGTCCACTTGGCATTACGAAAGCCGAAATTGTCTTTGCTCTTTCGGACAAAGGTACCCAGCTGTACTGTCTGAGCGAGTCCAACTTAGAAATATGAGTTGCTTGTCCCATCTTTTCAATACAGTCTTCCAAACATGGAATTGGATATGCATCAGTCTTTGTAACTGCATTGACTTTATAATAGCCTACACATAACTGTTGGGTACCATCTGGTTTTGGCACCATTACTATGGTGAGCTCCAGTCACTGTAACTCACTTTGATTATGTCATCTTGGAGCATGCATTCAATCTCCTTTTGAACCTATGCCAACTTTAGAGTGTTATGCAGCATTTTCTATACCTACATCATGCATAATTAGGTTAGTACTTCCCAGCTAATTTCCACATATCTCCCCATGCAATAGTAATAACTCTTTCAGGTCATTTCGATTTTCCTCTGGAAGGTAACTCAATAATTTAGTACAATTTTTGACAACTTCCTCATTGTCCAATTTATTTGAAGAATGTCCAACTCAGAATCCTCTGAACTTGGTTCTTCACTCTGCCTTGTAACCAATAACACAGTTTTCTTTTGCTTTCCTTCCCTGTCAAAATAGTTTTGAGCATATTCATATGACAAACTCTGTGATATTTCTTTCTGTCTGGAGTCCTTATCAAATAGTTCACCTCACTCAATCTCCTTTCAACTTGATATGGTCCACTAACCTTGCTTTTAAATGTTCACCTATCGCTGGAAGTAACACTAACACCTTATCTCTGATAGAAAAATTGCAAGTTTTTGATTTTTTTGTCTGCTTCCTGTTACATTGTATGCTGTGATACTTTTAAATGCTGTCTAGCCAACTCCTCCACTCTATTTATGCATTCCCTAAAATTTGACACGTAGTCCAAATATGTGGTCTCTGAATTCTGACTTACTAATTTCTCCTTAATCAATTTTAATGCCCAAAAACTAATTCAAATGGAGTGAATTTGGTTGATTCATTTGGTGCATCTCTTATGGCAAGAAGTACAAACAGAATTCCTTTATCCCAAGCATCTGGATAGTCTTGACTATAAGCCCTCAAAATGGTCTTTAATGTCTGATGCCACTTTTCTAGCGCTCCTTGCAATTCTGGATGGCACGCAGTAAATTTGAATTGTATTGTTCCTAAGCTGTTCATAACTTCCTTGAATAATTTTGATGTGCAGTTTGACCCTTGATCTGATTGTATCTTTGTAGGTGGTCCATATCTAGTGAAAGGTGTGAGTAACTCCTTTACAATTCTTTTAGCTGTGATGTTGCATAATGGAAAGGCCTCTGAAAATCTAGTAGACACATCCATTATCGTTAACAAGTACTAATTCTGACTTTTTGTTTTGGTTTGGGTCCTATGCAATCAATTAAGACTCTTCTAAAAGGATCCTCAAATGCAAGAAGAGGTTTTATAGGTGCAGGTTTTATTATTGCCTGTGGTTTTCCAATATCTGACATGTATGACATGTCTGGCAAAATTCAACTACATCCTTGTGCAGTCCAGGCCAGTAAAAACGTTTCTGTATTTTAGCCTGAGTTTTTCTTACACATAAATGACCTCCTACTGCTAGTTCATGTGCTACCCACAACACTTCCTTTCTATAATCCAGTGGCAATACAACTTGGTGAATTTCTGCCCATTTCTCATCTGCCTGAATATGTGATATATTCCATTTCCTCATTAAGACATCATTTTTTAAAAAAGTAGTATTCAGGGATACATTCAGATTCTTCTTGAGTATACGTTTTTTGATTCAATTGTTTTAGTTTCTCATCTTTCTGGTGTAACTCAGTTAATTTCTCTGAGATAAAGATTTCTACTTTGTCAGCTATCTGCTCCTGGTTTTTCTCAACCATCTGATCAAACAGGGTCTCTGCTAATTCCACTTCAACTTTCTTATTTGTATTCTTTGATCTGTCCTGTTTCAATTGGTGACTTTGTGACCTCATTACCATACAGTCAGGAAAAGTCCCAGGATATGCTTCCTGTAACAGCTCAGTTGCTTGAGTTTCTGCTGCTTTTCAACCTCAGTAGGCAGCACTTCTACCTGTTAACCAGCTATATCATTAGCAAAAACAACTTGTATTCCTGAAGCTGATAGTTTGTCCACTACTCCCACTACAACTTCTCCACTCTTCGCTGGACATTCTAACCTTACTCTACATAATTGAGCACTTCTTGTCTCACTGTGAATTCCTGTTACTAGCACTTCTTCTGGCAATAGTCCTTCAGATCTACATATCACCCCATCTTTCAACCACTTTCAACATCAAAGATTGAGATGTTCCTGTATCTCTCAATATTGTAACCTCTTTACCGGCTGCTCCTGGCCTATGTGAGTAAACTTCAATTTCACAGATATATCATTTAAGAAGATTTGGCATTTCCTCCTTGACCAACCTCTGACTAGCTTGTACATTCTTGTGCAACTCTTTAGTCTCCACTGTGCTTGCTGTTACCACTCCAACAAAATTCACTGGCTTATCCTGTTTTCCTAAATGTGGCTTCCCAATGCTTTTTGAAACACACCAACACTGTGATTTCATATGGCCTACTTAATTGCAGTGAAAACAGCAGAGTTTTTTAGCTTCTCTTTCCCCTTAAAGGATTTCCTTTTTACCCTCTTTGAGTTATCCCTACGATCTTCACTCAGATCTACTTTTCCCTTACCATATGAGGATTTCTCTTTTCTCCAATTTCTATCCCTCACCAATTGAAATTGATGTTGGAAGCAAAACTTTGATTTATGAACCAATTCATAATCATCATCCATTTCAGCAGCTAATCTTGTCATTTCAACTCTCTGCTCTTCCTCATGAGTTCTCACTACTTCAGGAAGGGAATTTTTGAAAGCCTCCAAAATAGACATCTCTCTAAGACCATCTATTTTTAATATCCTTATCCATGTCTCAAAGTTGCTTTGTTTGATCCTTTCAAACTCAATGTAGGTTTGACCAGGGTCTCTCCTTAGATTCCTATAATGCTGTCTGTATGTTTCTGGCACAAGCACACATACATTTAAAATGGCTTTCTTCACCTCCTCATATGCTCCAGATTCCTCCTCTGATAGTAATGCAAATATCTCACTAGATCTACCGACAAGTTTTGTTTGGATCATCAAAACCCACATAGTCACTGGCCACTTCATTTGTTTAGCCACCTTCTCAATGGTGTGATGAAAAAGGCTTCTACATCCTTATAATTACATTTAGGGCAATGCTTGGGTATATTTAAGCAGATCTCCCCCAGGTCTTTGGCTACCATAGGTTTGTTCATCCTCAATTTGATCCCAATTTGGAACTGTCGAACAAATCCCGCAAACAGCCCCCTATGTGTTATGGGTATGGCCAGACCCCTCAAAATATTTCAAGAAGGTGGCCCAGACCTTAATTTTTCTCATTGTTTTATGCAGGTGCAGAGTGGATATTCCAGGAAGTGATGCAGCTGGCCCAACCACTCAGTTTTGAACAAAGCAATTTATTTACAGACTACTGAATGAAACATGAACGAAAGAGATCCGAATTTAGAATAACTTAAATCTGAAAACCCGTTCAACTCCTTTGCAACTTAATGATGCTGTTCCAAATACTTGCAACATCCCATACACCCCTTTGGCAAAAAGGTAAATTTAAACACAGATTCTTACAGGAGAGAGAATGCAGAGAGAGAGAGGATCAGTATGGAGCAGTTTCTTTTCTCAGCAGCTGTTTCTCTAGGCTCCCAGCTGAAACTAAACCAAACCAAAACCCTGAACTAGGAGAACTGGCCACTCCCCTTTCATTGTACAAATGTTTTAAAAGAAAGACTTATAGGCCTTCTCAAGTGGATATTTCCAGATGTATCTGAACCTCTGCCTATATGACCCCTTTTGAAAAAAAACAAGGACAACTAACCTTGTTAAAGGGAGCAGCATTGTCACAGTACTGTTCTTGCATGCCAACGTTTTATGGTGCAAGAATACCTAATCAATCTATACCCTAGAATTCTGCATTCATTCTGCATCTAACTAACATTCTGCCTTTTCATTCTTCCTGCTAAAGTAAACAAGTTTATGTTTTCCTATATTATACTCCATCTGACAAATTTTTTACTTACTCTTTCAACCCATATATATCATCTTGTAGCCTTTTCTTCACAACATGTGTTTCTATGTATCTTGGTGTCATCTGCAAATGCAGCTACCACGCATGCCAACATTGCCCTCATTGAAATCACTGATGCAAATTGTAATTTGAGGCCCTAGCATAGACCCTTGCAGGGATCTACTCATCACATCCGTCGATTCAGACAATAATCCATTTATGCATATTTGTTTTCTGAAATGGTGATATGTCACTCCCTACATCATGAGGTTTTAATTTTTGCAATGTCGATTTCTGAGGCACCTTATCAAATGTCTTCTGGAAATTCACCTATATTATGCCAACAGGCTCCCCTTTATCCAAAGCATGTTACTCCATCAAAAAAGTATGACGAATTGGTCAAACATAATTTCCCTTTCATTAAACCATCCTCACTCTTCCCAATGCCTTGACAGTTTTCTAAATGGCCAGTAATGGTCTCTTTAATGATCGATTATAAAACTTATTTAATATCCTTGAGTTCCCTCTTGAATATTGTAAGGATTCAAGATTGTGCCTCACCATTAAATGTTCAAGGTTAACTCTGGATGGTCAATATTTACTGGCATTGGGAGGAATACTTTATTCCCATGAGCAAATAAATCTTTAATAGCAGCATTGCTATTGCTTCTGAGTATCAGATCAACCTAAAAATTGAGACTTTTCATATTGTCCTGTTGAGTGTGAAATATTTAAATTAGAACTCGTGTATGGTTTTGAGAGATGGTGGTGATGCTTTGATGTTGTGACCCTCGATGCAATATTCCTGTTCTTGTTATTATTGCTTTCTCTCATGATGTATGATAGCTGAATGTGAGGTAGACAGCTAAATCTGGTTGTGTGATGGCACTCAGCAAATGTTCTGTTTTTGTGTGCTATTCTGCTTCTTATTTTCAGACCACATTATTGGCTAGCAACAGAGAGCCAAATGTGTCAATGTCTCTTTCTGACTTGTTACAATCCTAGCGAATATTATTACCAGACAAGTCAGATACCAAAAAAGAGCCTAGTTTGATAGATCATATTTTGATTTGGTTTGGTTTTGTGTCTTACTGAAGCTAGGCAAAAAGACATTAATTAAGAATAAGACATTTCTTAATAAAAGAAATGAAGATAAAATTGAATAAAACCATCTACCGATAATACAAATTCAAATAATTTTCAATACACAATAAAATTAGGATCCCATTAATTTAGAAACATTCCCTTACAAATGAAAAAGAAATAAAACAGCTTTTCTGTACTGTCCAAAACGTTCCCTGGTACCCTATCCAAAACACCACTCATTACTCCAGAGTCCCTGTATCTGACACCCTAATAGATTTAAGTAATTTGTGACTTAATTGTTTGACTTGAATTATGGTAGTTACTTCCTAATGATATGATATATGAATTTCAGTGTACTCTGCTTTAGATGATTTCTTCAGAGTTTTATCCCAATACTTTTTCTCTGGGACTAACACTAACTCCTCATTCTGAGGTCATGTAGTTTACTATGTGTCTTCTCTAAGAAGCATAGGTCTATACAGCCATCCTATTCCAAGGACTTCACAGATTTCTCATTCAAAGTTAAAATTGAAACTTAAACGTCTTCTTCTTTAAGTTTCCCTTAAGTTTTAAAAATAGAGTTCCAGGCAGCAAGTTTTGAGAAGATTTGTAGCACAGGTTGAGGTTCTGGATGTAGGTTTGCTCACTGAGCTGGAAGGTTCATTTTCAGATGTTTCATCACCATATTAGGTAACATCTTCAGTGACCTCCGGACGAAGCATTGCTGATGATTCCTGCTTTCTATTGATATGTTTGGGTTTCTTTAGGTTGATGATGTCATTTCCTGTTCTTTTTCTTAGGGTGTGGTACATCGGGTCCAAGTCAATGTGTTTGTTGATAGAGTTCCGGTTGGCATTCCAGATGAAACTTCCAGTGCGGCAAGCAAACCTACATCCAGAGTTCCAGATATCCCTAACAAACCTTGAGATTCCATAATGAAACTTGCTGGTTTGCAAAACAGTCTAAAATAATCAACAGTCCATTAGTGATGCACTAATCTCTAAAGCCAGTCATCAAAACTATTCTAAAATAAATTACCATGGCTATGGAAATATTTACAAATTAATTGTTAACTTAAGATAGACAGAAACCTCACCAGTTACTAACTCAAAAACACCCAAAAGTTTAATAAATAAAACACTGAAACCTCTGGGGATCAATTCGCTTAGTGGACTTGAGGCTGCTTTGCAATGCAGACTAATGCTAATAGGGTGGGTTCAATTTCTGCACTGGCAGAAATTACTATGAGGAACTTCCCTTGTCTGAGGTGTGGTGACCTTCAGGTTCAACTATCATCAGTCATCTCTCTCCTTATTGACCAAGCAACCCTATGGTCTGGTAAGACTATAGTGACTTTACCTTATAAAAATGTTAAAAAAAAATTGCACAGTAAACAGCATCTCTCTTGGCAAGTCCTCACCTGTGCCTCCTCAACGTAACACAGAGAAACTGGGACCTCTGCAGGCCCAAGACAAGAGGTGGTCAGAGCATTGTGACTCCAGAAATGCAATGTGCAGGTACTTTGGCATTGAGCGTACCTTATCACTCATGATCCCTTGCTTTGGGCAAATAGTTCCACTGCTATATGGATACTTTGTATGATTTGAGGATTAAGAAATGGACCCTGACAAAAAATAAGTGAAGCCTAAACACAGACTGATTTTGAAATATGTTATCTTTCCAGCATTTTCTGCAAACAAGCTCTTCTCGTAGCCTCATTTTAACACAGTGTCGTGGTCACATGCCCATTTGTCTGTCCACAACATGCTGCAATGCTCCAGCAAATCACAGCGCAAACTAGAGGAGCAACACCTCATCTTCACCTATGCAGTTTACAACATTCTGGCATGAATATTGAGTTCAACATCTTCAAATTATGAATCCATTCTTTCCCTTTCTTTTAGCTTTGCTTATTACATTCTCTGTCACCCTCTCTCTGTTGCCTCCACTCCAGTGGGACTGTTTGTTCTTTCCAGTCTGGCAATTAGACACACCATTGTTCTGCCGTTCTCACATTCCGATCACTTAATCTGAACTATCAAAATCCTTCCTCCCACAGCACTCCCCCCTCCTTCCCCCTCCTTTTATTGCATGAATGCTGCCCCCTCGACGCCTCAGTTCTGATGAAGAGTCATCTAGATTCAAAACATTAGCTTGCTCTCTTTTGATAGATGCTGCCTGACCTGTTGTGATCTCCAGCACTTTTTGTTTTCAGTCCTGTGCTAAACATAGTGCTTTCCTTAGGACTTAACCAGTGAGTTTAATGGGGTGGGGGGGACAAAAACAGGAAGTGCTGAAGAAACTCAGCAGGTCTGGCAACATCTGCGGAGAGAAAGCAGAGTTAGCATTTCGGGTCCAGTGACCATTCTTCAGATGCTGCCAGACCTGCTGAGTTTCCGGAACAATTTCTGTTTTTCTTTCAGATTTTCAGATTTCTTTGTTTTTTTTTGTTTGAAAGTGGGCACTGGGCATTTGAGCTGTCAGGTTTCCAAACTGGAGAAGAATATCCAGTTTTACTGCAAAGTGTTAACACAGCAAGGCAGTGTTATGAGTGTTGTGATAGGGATGGAGAATGTGCACTACAAGCTGACTCTGTGACAGTGAGAAGGACTGTGTGCTCCTTGGTATACAGTATTTCCAGTTGGGCAGCTGCTGCCAGGTAAGGTGCTGACCCATCACAGTCCTGCAGCTTCAATGGCTGCCTTTAGTTTAGAATCTCTACTCCACGAATGAATGGAACCCACCGCACCAGGCAACAAAGCGAATGAAAAAAAAAGATGCTGACTCTTTGACTGGAAACTGGAGTGTCTGGACGATGTACACAGGATTGACAGAGTAATTTACAGCAGATTGATAACTTATGCAAGATAGTCATTGAAGCCATGGAACTTGACAAGCTGAACATTGACACAGTTTCCTGACAAAAGATCAGGCTGGTTGACGTGGATCACTGAAAAGAAAATATTATCCATTCAGCTGGCGGAGAAGTGTTCAAAGGAGGTCCGTGAGAAAGCTCTGGGCTTTGCTATAACATTCCCTGTCTTGATGATAGAGCCACCCCACCAACATACACACATGCACATAACATACAAAGAGTTCAGCATGTGTACCTGCACCTGCTTCTCAATTCAAAAACAGCCTGTTAACTTCAGAAGTATCCATGCTCCAACACTGTACTTCACTATGGAGGGGAAATCCCAGTTCTACGAGAAGCTTGACACTACTATAGTTGATAGAAGCAAGAGAAGTCCCTGAATATTCTGAGGTCTGCTTGAAATCACTTAACAGACTGTTAGGTGGAGCACCAAAGACAACTGTTTATAATTACGTCAGGCCGCCCAGGTGACCTTCAACACAACTATTGCTCGGGGCACAAATGAAGGGATCAAAAACACGGTCCATCTGTAAATAAAACAAACTCCTTCAAAAATAAAGGCAGGGGAGATCATTGCCCATGGGTGTAAACTGTCGAGAAATAGAAGGGATGCTGTTTTGAGTTATACTTAGGAGGACACTGTCACTGAACAGCTCCAGGCTGTTCATTATGGAAAAATTACACATTGAACCCACAGTGGAGGAACCAAGTAAAGCTGTTAGCTCACTTACTATGAGAAAAGCTTCAAGAGCTGGTGTCATAACATCAAGCACTGGAAACCAGTAATACTGCAGCATCTATATAACCTTCCGTGTCTCTGCTGGAGGGATGTGGTAAGTGCCCTGGGATACTCACGCTGCACAGATTCTGACACTGTACAAAAGCAAGGGTGACCAGAACAATTGCAACAACTATGGAGGCATCTGTAACCTGAGCATGGTGCCAAGTATTTGCCCTTATTACTCTTGTCAGACTGAGGATCCTGACTGGACATATCTACCCTAAATTCCAGTGTGGTTTCAGGACTGGATAATTGACATACCTTCTCACTAAAGCAGCTGTAAAAGAAAGGCCATGAACAGAGAGAACCACCAAAACATTCAACTATGTGAACAGAGGTGGTCCATTTGAGCTGCTGGTGAAAATTGGTCACACACTGAAGATGCTCAGTGTGATGTCTTTTGATGGAACCATGATGGGTAAGGTCATTAATATAGGGGCAACATTAGAACTCTTTGAGAACTGCAGAGGAATTAAACAGTGTTGAGTCAGGCACTAACACTCTTTGGAATATATCTTCAGTTTGCTGCTACCATATATTTTTACATCATTGACAGAAGATGTCAACTTACATATCAGAAGAGATGAAAAACTCTTCAGCCTCACTCACCTGCAATTCAAGGTAAAAGTATCAGTTCTCATTGACAAAACCACACTGGCACTGTATACCAAGGAGCACATTCCATGCAAATGGACAGATTCTGTCATGTTGTTAAAGAGTTTGGTTTGACTATGAGCATCATAAAGACAATGATTCAGGACTGCCATGCCAGACAATGTTTTAACACAGAGATGACCATCAAGATGCAGACATTGTCTTAAGAGATGGAAGGCAGCCATTAAAGCTGCTGCTTATTTTCACGTTGTTTACCTCTCTTAAGAAATAAAAGCAAAATACTGCAAATGATAGAAATTTTAAATTAAAAAAACAGAAAATGCTGGAAAAACTCAGCAGATCTGGCAGCATCTGTAAAGTGAGAAACAGATTTAACATTTTGAGTGTAATGACTTCTTCAGAACTGAAGCCTCTTTAAGAAGCTGCCAATCTTGTGCAAATGTTCCCTCTTGTGGGTGAACATGTAATAGAATAATGATCAGCAAATCTGCTTGCGATGATTGTGAAGACTTTTACTGAGGCCATGACTCCAGTCTTTGGTGATTATTGATGTATTTGAATTTTGTTTTACCATTAATGATGAATTTCTTTGAGGGCTGATATTCCTAGCATGCAGATGATGCAAGTAATTTGTTATGGAGCTTTACTGTTTCATCATTTCTTTTGCAAATTGTAAGAATCTTAAAAATTTGAAACAACATTGTGCATTTCATTTTAATCAATACCTTTGCATCTTCTGGGCAGTTCAACAATCATATTATCAAATATAAGCCAGAAATCCATACCAAACTACTTAATAGAAGGTTTACTCAAGCAAAATATCAAAGTGTGAATGGATCCTGTGCATTACATCAATATAGTACATTTGTGAAATGAGAATAGATTTATATAACGGTCCAAACATTTCTTTCAGTGGCACTGCATGGAGATCATAAATGTAAGTCTATTAATCTTTATTATTTCTATAGAATGTTAAAGTTGTTATTAATCAATGCTTTGTAACTGCATGTAAGAAAGAACTGCTACAAGAGTTTGACACACGTACAGGGATTTGACAGGATGCAAAATAATTAGTGTTATAAGATTGAAAAGAGTTTGACAGAAGTGACTCGCACATTGTTGAGTTCCTTCATTCAATCAAAGGGTCCCTATGTTTACTGTTCTTCAGCGGTTAAGCATTATGCACTTCATAATTAACATGACACTTTGGCAGTGTAAACAACAACAGCTTGTTCAGCTCATCTCCTTATACTCAACTGCAGTTTTGTTGGTGTTTCATTAATTACATTTCCAAATAAAATAACAGAAATTTCTCTTTTCTCCGGATTCATCTCAGCATTGTGAAGCTGCTTTAGTCCAGCCTGCTCCCTAGTGGCACTGTTTACAGCAAATGAAACAATTCAGTTAAATGCATGTTACTGAGGAGAATGGCAGTAAGACGATAAAGTGATTGTTCACTGTTTCCTCCTCTTTATACCCTATTTGGAACTGGATTGATCATTCTCACAGTCAGCTGGGGGTTGCTGCTGCTGCTGTTACTGCAGCTTGATCTCGAGCCAGAAAGGAACAAGAAAGGTGTCAAAGGCAAAGTGGGCAGAAAATAAGCAAGCAAATTCAGGCAGAGGAAATGGGAGCGAAGACTAGACGGAAGGGAGGAAACTAAAAGTCTTGGGAATAAACAAAAGCTGGAAGAGTTCTTAATGGTTGCAGTCAGCTCAGGTTAAAAGTGCTGTTGATTGGGAGCTGTCATCTGTGGAACTCTGTTTACAGTCTTTTCCTGTTAGTGCCTTGTGTTTGACAGTTTTTCAGTTTGCAATTTATTTGTTACTGTACCTGGCTTTTTGAAGGCAGACTGCAGTTTGACTGAAGCCATCGAAGACTGGTGGCAGTGTGTAACAGGGACTTCGTTATCACGGACTGCTCACAGCAAAGCTCTTTTGTCCGTTAGACTATGTAAACCAGTGGTGATCTGCTGCATCTGTCAGATAGTGTGGATTTTCCTGTCTTGCCCGAAACTGAGGATTAGCATTTTCACGTGGTCTGCGTTTTGGGAAGTGCTTGGATTTGCAGTCTCGTCATTTAATCATCGGGGCCGATGGATCGTCTGTTGGTGTTCTGTCTCTGCCTGCCGACGCTGAAGTAGAACAGTGACTAGGTGTTGCCTGATAGGGTTCCTGCTTTCACTTTGCTGTGCGGCTGCTGAATCCCCCCCTGCTTATGTCAACCCTGTGTACATATGGGAGACACATTACCGTATGGCGTGCTATTACCTTGTGATCAGCTCAACGCATCTCAGCAATGGGCATTTTAGAAGCATTAAAGGAGTTTTTAGAGGACCCCTGTGCAAGAATGGGAGTGAATCACTGGTAAATTTAATACATTATTTTTTCTGTTCATTATGTGTAATAAACTTTTTCTTAACATTTGCAACATATGATTGTGTAAATTGTGCCTTTTGGAAAACGTGCAGTCACTGATTTTTTTTTATTTCTTGCAAATTGAAACTGATTTTCA
This sequence comes from Chiloscyllium plagiosum, assembly GCF_037043375.1. Lineage (NCBI taxonomy): Eukaryota > Metazoa > Chordata > Chondrichthyes > Orectolobiformes > Hemiscylliidae > Chiloscyllium > Chiloscyllium plagiosum. The sequence goes on from NW_028270143.1 coordinate 76,586,356, forward strand.
AAGAAACATACATAGATAAGGCACTTTGGTTTTCGGCGATGCTTTGATGTATGAAGAGACGTGATGTGAAGTAATTGGTGGCAGACAGTACATGCAAATGTATAGCTGAAACAGCGGAATGGGTTCGGGCTCTGCTAGTCCAGAAACTGGTGAAACATTCATTGAGTTAATTAGTGCGGCCGTCTCGCTGCATCTCTGCCCAATGAGTCAGATTGTCCCTGAACAGTAAACTTACTTTAGCAGATCAATTATTTCACAGCATTTGCAAGCACCCTGTGCTGCTTCGACTTATTTTGCCGCTTTTCACATTGCGCGACTGTGTTGTCCGACGGACACATTTTCAAACTTTGAATTAAAATATCAATTTAGACCGTGCCAGTTGAGCAATTTCCATTTTGAATGGAAAGGTTATAACTGCCATCAACGGTGGATTTTACTGCATCCTGAACGCGCTGAAAGATTCCCTGGTAGCATTCATATATTCCCGACAATATACACGCGACGTGAATGTGAGAAGTTACAGTGAAGTATAAATTGCAACAATTTTGCCATTGGAAAGTCTAAAAGAAAGTGAACGTGCGTGCGTGTGAGAGAGAAACCAGTATTTCTCTCTCACAATGGAAACAACCGATTTCGATACTACAGTATCGATTTAAACGGAGTTCTGAATGGTGGGGGGCGGAGGCAGGAAGTGGAATTTGAAATTAATGTTCTCGACACTCACATAAACAAAGTCCAACTCGACTGAATTCCGCGGGTGGTTTACTTAGAGTTATATGGTAACTGATTCAGCCATGCAAGTGTTCTGCATTGTCAGCGTCAGGTTATATTATGTGACAACTGCAGTGCGATTTATGATGAGGAAGTTGAAATTCCCCCAGAAGAGAAATGTCGAGAATTACCAGGCATAGTTTGTGTCTATCACTTACTCACATTTCGGATTAGGTGCGACCACAGTTGCTGCCGTGACTGTCCGGAAAGAGCCTTGTGTTTCTATGACATGTTATGATTTTGGATCAATTTGGCCGTTTAAGATGCTTCTGAAGGTTCTTATAATGTTGTTATCTTAATGCAATCGGTCAGAACTATATTGTTAGTTTTTGTGGACTGAATTTATCACAAGGGTAAAATTACAGGTGAAGTGGGCTGCAAAATCTTCTCCAGCTGTCTGGAATTCATTGAACTGAAAGCTTTCCAAGTCCGAGCCAATTTGTTTCAGAACCCTGGAAGCATTCCTTTCTTTTATCTAATGATGGTTTAAAAAAAACAAAACAGTTTAGCATCTGAGCCAAATGCCATTGTATTTTTGTCAGTATTCCACAAATAACTTAAAAAGTGCACAGTAATTATTTGGAAAACTATTATATAAGGCAAAATCCATCAGTATATAAAGGGTTAACAGAACCTTGCCATTAACAGTATTATACTTTTCTAAATACATGCCTTTTGTAATCAACAAACATGTATTACCTGCTGACTAACTAAAATTGCAATTTAATTCCCAGCATAAATCTAAGGATGCTGGAAATCTGAACTAAAAATAGAAAATGCTGGAAATATATGTGCAGGTCTGGCAGTATCTCCAGAGAAGGGAAAAGGGTTAATATTTCAGATTTTCTTTCCTCCAAACTGAAAAATAGTAGAAATTTAGCATGCTGCCTGACACGCTGAGTATTTCCAGCACTTTCTGCTTTTATTTATAGGCAATCCACTTTTCTGGCACAGATTTTTATTGCTCAAGTAACCTACAGGTGTCATTATTTTCTCATGACCAACCAAAATAATGTTGTAACTGCTGATTAATTTTGTATTTTAGTCTAATCTAAATAAATAAAGGATTGTTTATGACCCACTTTTCTGTAAGTGCTGCAGCTAAATGTACAATATGTAGTGTGTAGTGCATGTATGTATGTGATGATTTATGGATGGGGTGGAGTTGGTGGTGGGAGGTGGGTGCTTTGGGTGATGCTGTATGCAGAAAAGATTGCTGTAAGCAGAAGTGGAAAAGAACACAATTCCGAGTCTGTGGTACTCACTTGGAAATTACAGGAAAGAAATTCCTTTTGGAAATTGCAATGAGTTATAACTCATTGATATGGCACATTTACAAACCTAATACAATTACAGTTGTGTGCACAGTGATATAAAATTCAGACTCTATCTCTAAAAAGAAACACGCTGTTTTTCAGTAATTCTTCTGATTTTCCCTATTCTCCTAGATTTTGAGCTGCCCAGCATCCAATCAGAGGTGGAAGGTTAACTAATGGTTTGTTTTATTTGGTCTTCATTCATGCATACTTTTATCTCGTAATTATTTTTATCTTATTCCTTTTTGGATGGTATACATACTCCTTTGTCATGGTTGGAACACCGTATGTAGTGAGTTGCCAAGCCGTGAGACTGGCTTGATCATTATTTTGGCAGATAATGGTGCATAACTGACCCATACAAACCATCAAAGCCAAAACCATAGGACAGGTCTGGCAGCATCTGGTAATGGCAAAAGGGACCAGCTATGATGCTGCCCATGGACAAATAACCTGTTGATACTCATAATCAACAGATCATGAAGTGGTGGTAAACTGGCGGAGTGGATGCTTCCACAAGTGTTGGTCTTTTTTGTTGAGGGAACTGAAAGAGAAGAAAAGGGAAATCTGTAAAACTTGATCATGATTGAAACCTAGTATCATTTGGCACTGAAATATCAACACTGGTTCTGTGTTGCAAATATTTTCTGGGAGCAACTCATTTTCAGAGTCAAGGAAACATCCTGTTGAGATTAATCATCAAGTTGGCTGTCTATTTCATTGTTGTCACAGTGCTACATATATCCCATAACTTTGTAGGGTAAATCTAAAATATTCAGGTTGATATCCTAAATTGAATATTTTCTGCATTCAGTTAATGGTGGTCTGAAAATACTTGAAATTAAAAACGACAGCAGATACTTTATTGGTCTTGTAACTTTCTGAAGATTTGTGTTTGAAGGTTTATAATGCAAGAAAATCTTTGCCTGAATTTTAATGGAGATGGTATTCAGGGGTTAATGTCATTAGAATACTGAGAAAAAGGTTTTTGAAAACTTAATATTCAAAGAGGTAAATTTTGAAGGAATCATTTAATTTTGAAAATCATTTTAATATTTAATGTAAGATTTTGTACTTGTCCCTTGCCCAACCCCAGCATGTTCCAAAACACTATGGCCAATTTAATAATTTTTTTAAAAAGTTAGCTGTAAAGCATGTCAAGTTGTAATCCAGCTAGTACCAATATAAAATATTTAAAATAAAATTCTAATTTATTTAGCTGTGCTATTTCAGTATAAATTTTATTTATTACTGTTTAAAATATTCTATGAAGCCAAATAGACACATGGACATATATGCAGATGTGACTTGGCTAACAGGATTTTTGAAGCATTTTTCTTAATTAACTTATAACTTTTATTGAAAATTGTAATTGTGTTTTGTTTGGATTAAAGATACTGCAGCTGAGCTTTTGCAACAAGCAGTGGTCTTGTCTTATTAAGCAGACAACATGTTTTTACAGTGTCAGATATTATATTGAAACAATTCTGTGTTCACTGAATAAATAATAAGTATAAAGCTATCATAAAAGTGGAGCAAAATTGGCATTAAGAAAAATGTTCCTCCAGTGGTGTGAAAGTAACTTTGGCATTTTAAAAGAAGTGTTGTAGACTAGACAAATAAATTGTACCTGATATGGAACTGGATTTGAAACTATAAGCAGTTTAAAGTTTTGAGATAATTTAGGTTAAATGGACTTGAGCTTACGTGAGCGTAATATTCCCCTTATTATGACCAACCAGAATAACTTGTATGACTCAAAATAAGAAATAATCTATTATTGATTCTGCAGCAAATAGATTGTGTTGTATTGGAATACACTATCAAGATGCTTTATTGTAGTGGATTTCAAGGGATTTCTAAATGATTTCAGTTTGATCAATGATTAAGATATAGTCAATGCAGAACCTTTAAGCTCTAGATCAGTTTCAGTCATGCAAATGAATGACAATATGCTTACATGTGAATAAGTTGATAAAGAGCATTGTTGGGGGAATATTGTTCATGTTTACATCACATTTTGCATGTTTAAAAATTAGAATTTTCAGATAAACTACCTTTTTGTTTCCATTTGAAATATGACCTGGCCCTAGTGAACTGGGTGAACTGGGAAACAAACATCTAGTTGTAAGTTTAAAAATTCACTGGAATAAACTGTCTGCCTTAAGACTGTCATAGTCCTCCTCAATCAGTTTCTTCATTCACTGACATTTAAATTTGATTAGATTCCCTACAGTGTGGAAACAGGCTCTTTGGCCCACCGAAGGGTAACCCAAACAGACCCATTTCCCTCTGACTAATGCACCATGTGCAATTTAGCATGGTCAATTGACCTAAACTGCACATCTTTGGACTGTGGGAGGAAACCAGAGTACCTGAAGGAAACCCACACAGACACAGGGAGAATGTGTAAACTCCACACAGCAATTGGCCAAGACTAGAATCGAACCTGAGACCCTGGTGCTGTGAGGCAGCAGTGCTAACCACTGAACCACCATGCCATCCCAGTTCTCAGCACTTGAGTAGAATGGGCATGTTATACAATAGGAGGAGAAAGTGAGGTCTGCAGATGCTGGAGATCAGAGCTGAAAATGTGTTGCTGGAAAAGCGCAGCAGGTCAGGCAGCATCCAGGGAACAGGAGAATCGGCGTTTCGGGCATAAGCCCTTCTTCAGGAATCCTTATTGTTATACAATAAGGCAATTATATTAAAATGAAACATTCACTTGATCTGTCTATCCTTATCAACTGTAACCCAATTTCTAACTTCTGTTTCTTTTCTAAAGTCCTTGAATATGCTGTGGACTCTGAGTTCAATTGCATCTCTTCCACCTTTCCCTATTCATAATTCTTTTGTCGTATTTACATCTTGTCAGAGTTCTGACCCAATCCTGACTAAGGTTGCTAATGGTTTTCTTATTGCCTATAACCGTAACGATTTTCTTTTCTTGAGTCTCTAGCATTGAGGATGTTCAACCACGCCATCATACTTCATTGATTTATCCTCTCTGTGGGACTGCCCATATGTGATTCTCCACCTTTCTATTCCATAAAGCAAGCACTGCTATCCCTTCTCAATTCTGCACAGCCATTGCTAGATTTTCATTGCTCCATTTTGGCTGCTGTGCCTTCAGTTGCTTTGGTCTTAAATTCTGGGATTCACTCCCTAAAACTCTGTGCTTCACTACATCTCCTCATTTACGTGCTCCTTACAATCATCCTCTTTGGCCAAACACAGAGTCATCTCTGTCAATATCCTTTTTAATGTGTGATATGTTAAAGTTTATTTGATAATATTCATTTGAAGTGCCTGGGGTCACACCACTACAATATAACACTGAATAACTATCAGTTGATGAGTTTTACAATATTCTATCATTCATCAAAAACCATGATCACTGACAGATTTTACCATATTCTTACTGATAATAAGGGAAATAAATAGGTTCATTACTCTTGTTTTAAGCATCATTACTAATGATGGGAAAGTAATGCTATGTCTTGAAGGAGGAAGTGAGAAAGCAGATAGTCAACAGTAGCCTGCAGTCCAGAGTTCAGCTTTGTTTGTAACTTGTGACATTAAAGGGGACATGACCATTAAATACTCATGTTATCTCTTTCACTGTAGACACTTCTCATCTGTCACAGGTCATTGAAGTTATTCTATAAGCAGTGCAGGATCATAGCTGTAAACTCCTTTATTGAAAACAATTTATCACTGTCCAAGAGGCAGTCGACTCACTTCTCTATTATTGGTTGGCAGTAAAGGCAACCTCAACATGCAAAGTCTGCTGGGTATATAATTGCATATCTCTGTCTTTTGTTTGCAACTGCAAATGAAAAATATTGAAATGGTCTATCGAGCCTTGAAATTTCCACATTCAGCATTACCTGTCTTAATGAATGTGAATGATAAATTGGCACCATGACTGCTGACTTAAACGCTCTTCTGTGCAATGGTTTAACATCACTGAGAATTGGGCTGAGATCACTCAATCACTTCATGGTATTTAAAGAAAAATCTACAACTGTCAGAAAGAAATGACTGACAGTGCTCAAACTCATTGCCTGATTTAGCCTCCTGGAGCCACGTATCTCTAGATTTTATATTACGCATTTCAATCCATACAACGATATTTTTCACACTTAAAAGCACAATTGAGTAAAATGCTTATGCATTCTTATGAAATATATAATAGCATCAAGTGGATGGAATGAACTGATTTACTTTAATGGTAATTTTGCTATTTATAACTGATGATTATACAGAGCTAACAAAACATGACATATATTCAGAAAGCTTTGTCATCAATGCTCATATAAAATTTCCTTTTGTGGATTTGTAATCTTTAGGTGCATATTGACTATTGTTAGCATCCTCAGAAACTCTTTAGGATGAATTGTAGAGCACTATAATGTGTGGGTTGATAAAGTACTCGGTGGTTAGTGATTATGCTAATTGTGGAAATTTAACTTCCCTTCACTGTTAATCTTGGTAACTCTTCTGAACTGTTATCATAGAGTCATAGAATTATACAGTATGGAAACAGACCCTTTGGTCCAACTCGCCCATGCCGACCAGATATCCTAAACTGATCTGGTCCCATTTGCCAGCATTTGACCTGTACGTCCTCTAAACCCTTCCTATTCATGTACCCATCATGACGCCTTTTAAATGTTGTAATTGTACCCACCACTTCCTCTGGCAGCTCGTTTCATACGTGCACCACACTCTACATGAAAAAGTAGCTCCTCAGGTCCCTTTTAAATCGTTCCCTTCTCGCTTTAACCCCTTGCCGTCTGGTTTTGGATTCCACTGCCTATTCATGTTCCTCATTATTTTGTAAGCCTCTATAAGGTCACCCCTTAGCCAACTATGCTCCAGGGAAATAGGTCACACCCTATTTGGCCTCTCCCTATAGCTGAAACTTTGTAATCGTTGCAACATTCTTGTAAACCTTTTCTGAACCCTTTAAACTTTAACAACATCTTTCCCCAGCAGGGAGACAAGAATTGAATGCAGTATTCCAAAAGTGGCCTAACTAATGTCCCATACAACTGTAAAATAGCATACCAACTTGTTTACTCAATGCACTGCCTAATAAAGTAAGTCTGCCAAATGCCACCTTCAACATCATGTCTACCTAAGACTCCAGTTTCAAGCAACTATGCACCTGCACCCCTAGGTCCCCTTATTCAGGAACATTCTCCAGGACCTTACCATTAACTGTATGTGTCCTGCCCTGATTTGTCTCGCCAAAATGCCACAACATCTATTTATCTAAATTAAATTTCATCTGTCACCCCTCGGACCATTGGCCTATCTGACCAAGAGCCCATTGTACTCTGTGATAATCTTCACTGTCCACTGCACCATCAATTTTGGTATCATCCGCAAACTTGCTAACTGTACCTTCTATGTTCACATCCAAATCATTTATATACATGACAAAGAACAGTGGGCCCAGCAACCTTGAGGCACAACACTAGTTATCGGCTTCCAGTCTTAAAATAACCCTCCCCCACCTTCAAGCCACTTTTTGTATTTAATTGGTTAGCTTCTCCTGGATTCCATGTGATCTCATTTTGCTAACCTGTCTACCATGTAGAACCTTGTTGAAGTCCATATAGGCAAGGTCTACTGCTCTGCCTTCATCAACCTTCTTTATCACTCCTTTAAAACTCAATCAAGTTAGTGAGATATGTTTTCCCACACATGTAGCCATATTAACTTTCCCTAATCAGTCCTTGCCTTTCCAAATGCATGTAAATCCTATCCCTCATAATCCCCTTCAACAATTTGTCCACCACTGACATCAGGCTCACTGCTGTTTAGTTTCCAGGCTTTTCCTTACCACTTTTCTAACAAAACTGGCACCACGTTAGTCAACCTCCAGACTTCCGGCACCTCACCTAAGATCATAGACCATAAGACACAGGAGCAGAAATTAGGCCATTTGGCCCATCGAGTCTGCTCCACCATACAATCATGGCTGATAAGTTTTTCAATGCCATTCTCCCACTTTCTCCCTGTAACCTTTGATCCCCTTGACAATTAAGAACCTGTCTATCTCTGTCTTAAATATACCCAATAACCTGACCTCCACTGTCATCTTTGGCAAAGAATTCTAGAGATTCACCACTTTCAGGCTGAAGAAATTTCTCCTCCTCTCCATTCTAAAAGGTCTTCTAATCTCTCCTGCTAATGGAAACATCTTCCCAATGTCCATTCTATCCAAGCCGTTCAGTATTCTCTGAGTTTCAATTAAAAAAAATTCCCCCTCATTCTTCTAAACCCCATTGGGTATAGACCCAAAGTCCTCAAATGTTACTCAGAAGTTAAGTATTTCATTCCTGGGATAATTCTCATGAAGCTCCTCTGGACCTGCTCCAGGAATATGTCCTTCCTGTGGGCACAAAATTGCTCACAATATTTTAAATGTGGTCTGACCAGAGCAGTATAGAGCCTCTGAAGTACACAGCTGCTTTTATATTCTAGTCCTTTCAACATAAATGCCAACGTTGCATTTGCCTTCCGAACTATTGTCTCAAGCTAGCAAGTTTACCTTAAGAGAAACCTGGACTGAACTCCCAGGTCCCTTTGCACTTCAGATGTCTGAATCTTCGCCCCATTTAAAAAATATTCCATGCATCTATTCTTCACACCAAAGTGCATGATCTCACATTTTCCCACATTGTATTCCATCTGCCACTTCTTTGCCCACTGTCCTAACATGCTTAAATTCTTCTGCAGCCTCTCTACTTCTTCAATACTACCTGTCCCTCCATCTATCTTTGTCTCATCTGCAAACCTAGCCAGAATGCCCTCAGTTCCTTCATCTAGATCATTAATGTATAAAGTGAGAAGTTGTGATCCCAACACTGGCCCTTGCAGAACACCACGAGTCACAGGCTGCCATCCTGAGAAGGATCCTTTTATCCCCACTCTGCTTTCCACCAGATAGTCAATCTTCTATTCGTGCTAGTATCTTACCTCTAACACATGGGCCCTTATCTTACTCAGCAGCCTCCTGTGTGGCACCTTGTCAAAGGTGTTCTTGAAGTCCAGGTAGATAACATTCACTGGTTCTCCTTGGTCTAACCTGCTCATTACCTCCTCAAAGAACTCTAACATATTTGTCAGGCATGACCTCCCCTTGATGAAACCATGCTGACTTTGTCCTATTTTACCGTACGCTTAACAAGTATTCAGAAATCTCATCCTTCACAATGGAATCCAACATCTTACCAATGACCGAGGTCAGGCTGATTGGGCTGTAATTTCCTGTCTTCCACCTTACTCCGTTCTTAAACAGGACGGTTACATTCGTGATTTTCCAGTCCTCTGGGACCCTCCCTGACCCCAGTGATACCTGAGAAATCATCACTAATGCTTCTACTATCTTTTCAGCTATATGCATCAGAACTCTGAGGTGTAGTCCATCTGGTCCAGGTTATTTATTCACCTATAGACCTTTCAGTCTTTCTAGCATCTTCTCCTTGGTGATGGCCCCCTGACTCTTGCGAATTTTTAGGATGTTGCACGTGTCTTCCATGATGAAGACTGACACAAAGTACTTGTTCAGTTCCTCAGCCATTTCGTTTTTCCCCATTAGTACTTCTCCAGTGTCATTTTTCAACAGCTCTTTTGCCTTTTATATATCTAAAGAAACACTTACAAATTTCTTATATATTACTGTCTAGATTATCCTCATATTTAATCTTCTCCCTCCTTATTTCTTTGCTTGTTGTCCTCTGTTCGTCTTTGTAAGCTTTTTAATCCTTTGCAACCCTTCGCTGCATGATATACTTTTTCTTTTGCTTTTATGCTCTCCCTGATTTCCCTCATCAGCTGTGGTTGCCTCGTCCTCCCTGTCCCATGCTTCTTTATCCTAGGAATTAATTGTTGCTGTGTCTCTCGAATTACTCCCAGAAACTTCTGCCATTACTGTTCCACTGTCTTTCCTGCTGGGCTCTTCTCCCAGTCTATTCTGGTCAGCTCCTCCCTCATGCATCTGTTTTTTTATTCAGCTGTTATACTGTTTCATCTGATTCTAACTTTTCCCTCTCAAACTGCAGAGTAAATTCTATTATATTATGGTCAATGCCTTCTAAGGGTTCCTTCACCTTGAGCTCCCTTATCAAATCTGCTCATTGCACATCATTAAATCCAGAATAGCCTGTTCCTTAGTGGACTATACCATAAACTGCTCTGAAAAGCCATCTCATTGACATTCCACAAATTCAATTTTTGGTAATCCACTACCAGCTTGATTTTCCCAATCTACCTGCATAATGAACTCCCCCATGATCACTATAACTTTGCTTTTCTTACACACATTTTCTATCTCTTGATGTATATTGTGCTGAAAATGTGTTGCTGGAAAAGCGGAGCAGGTCAGGCAGCATCCAGGGAACAGGAGAATCGACGTTTCGGGCATAAGCCCTTCTTCAGGAATGAGGAAAGTGTGTCCAGCAGGCTAAGATAAAAGGTAGGGAGGAGGGACTTGGGGAGGGGTGTTGGAAATGCGATAGGTGGAAAGAGGTCAAGGTGAGGGTGATAGGTCAGACTGGGGTGGGGGCGGAGAGGTCAGGAAGAAGATTGCAGGTGAGGAAGGCGGTGCTGAGTTCGATGGATTTGACTGAGACAAGGTGGGGGGAGGGGAAATGAGGAAACTGGTGAAATCCGAGTTCATCCCTTGTGGTTGGAGGGTTCCTAGGCGGAAGATGATGGTGTTCCACTGTTCAGATGGTGTTCCCATCTGAATCCTCCAACCACAAGGGGTGAACTCGGATTACACCAGTTTCCTCATTTCCCCTCCCCCCCCACCTTGTCTCAGTCAAATCCATCGAACTCAGCACCGCCTTCCTAACCTGCAATCTTCTTCCTGACCTCTCCACCCCCACCCCAGTCTGACCTATCACCCTCACCTTGACCTCTTTCCACCTATCGCATTTCCCACACCCCTCCCCCAAGTCCCTCCTCCCTACCTTTTATCTTAGCCTGCTGGACACACTTTCCTCATTCCTGAAGAAGGGCTTATGCCCGAAACGTCGATTCTCCTGTTCCCTGGATGCTGCCTGACCTACTGTGCTGTTCCAGCAACACATTTTCAGCTCTGATCTCCAGCATCTGCAGACCTCACTTTCTTCTCCTGTATATTGTGCCCCAAATCCTGACTGCTGTTTGGAGGACTGTATGTAACTCCCATTATGGTTCTTTTTTACCTATTACCTCAACTTTACCCACATAGATTTTACACCATCTGATCCTACACCATTTCTTGCTATTGATTTAATTTCATTTCTTGCTAATAAGGCAACCCCACCTCCTCTGCCCATCTGCCTGTCTTTTCGATAGAATATATATCCTTTAGATATTTAGCTCCCAATCCTGATCCCCTTGCAGCCACGTCCCCATGATGCCCACCATGTTATACCTGCCAATTTTGATCTGCACCACAAGCTCATTTACCTTATTTTGTGTATTGTGTGCATTCAGATCCAGCACCTTCTGTCTTGTATTAGTGTCCCCCTTCTTATTGTCATCTCTGTATCTGGTGTGCTTGAAGTTAGATTCCTGACCCTTTCCATACAATGTCTGATTTTGTGTTCTGAAGGTTTTAATAACAGTTCCTGAGTTCCTTTTCATTTTTTTCATACTTTTTTCCATGCAGTTGAATCATCTCCACAGAAATAGATACCCTGATGTTTTGCTTACCATTGGCCATTATACTTCTTGGAGTTCGACAATCCCCCTCCCCCCATGCCACTTTCCAGTGTACAGTGACTATGATGAGACAAATACCTCATAAAGCAGCCCAGAAATCTCAACCCTAGATTCCCACAAAGGTCTGGGATACACCTGATCTGATCCTGGGGATTTATCTACCTTTATGGTTTAAGACATACAGCACCTCCTCTTCTGTATTATGGACACTTTTCAAGATATCCTTGAATTTATTTGCCCAAAATTCTCCAGCTTCCATATCCTTTCCCACAGTAAATACTGATACAAAATACTCTTTAGTATCCCACTTGTTTAGTATCCTTTCCCCTCCTCCTTATACCCCCAAACCAAGATGCTATTAAACAGTGTAAGTAAAGCTATTAGTGAGACCATAGACACAAGAGACAGAAGCGCAATTATACCATTTAGTTCATCAAATCTGTTCTGCCATTCAAACATAGCTGATATGTTGCTCAGCCAGATTCTCCTCCTGTCTCCCAGTAACCTTTGATCCCCTTAACGATCAAGAACCCATTCATCTCTGTCTTAAATACATTCAATAACTTGATCTCCACAAGCTTCTGTGACAATGAGTTGCAAGATTCACCACTCTCTGACTGAAGAAATTTCTCCTCAACTCAATTCTAAAAGGTCGTCCCTTCACTCTGAGGCTGTACTCTTGTGTCTTAGTCTCTCATACCATCTTCTCCATATCCATTCTCTCAATACAGGCCTAGAGTCCTCAACCTTTCCTCATAAGACAAGCTCTTCATCCCCATCATCATTCTTGTAAACCTCCTCTGGACCCCCTCCAATGCCAGCACATCCTTCCTTAGATATGGGAGCAAACCTGCTCTCAATTTTCCAAATGAGGTCTGACCAGAGCAATCTGAACTCAGACTTGTAGGTACACAAATCATTGAGTAGACAGTGGTGTACCCTGGGCAGAACACAGTTGATTTATTCATCTTCTTGCAACACTGGTGTCAGGCTGTTGAGTCTCCCATCAGCGCTGACCTCCACGGCCACCTCTGTCCAGGCTATCTTCATCAGTTAGGATGGTTTCCTATTGCCATCCCTAGAGAAACAAATGCCTTCTCTGCTGAAGAGACTGCAAGACAACCTCTAGAAAGGCTTCACTAAAGTGTGTCATTTCTTTTTGCCTGGTTTCTGACATCTCCAGGGCTGGCTAGAGGTGTGGAGCAGAAGTTAGTGATGCTCCTGGGTTGGCGAGATGGATGTACTGTCCAGGTACTTTTAAAAATGGAGCTCAGAAGCTATTTACAAGAGTCGTCCTGTCCCCCTGCTCAGTTAAAAACTGGCAATTTACCCATGCATCAGAATTTTGAGTACAGGAGCTAGGAGGTCATGTTGCAGCTGTACAGGACATTGGTTTGGCCACTTTTGGAATATTGTGTGTAATTCTGGTATCCTTCCTATTGGAACGATGTTGTGAAACTTGAAAAGGTTCACAATAGATTAGGGTTGGAGGATTTGAGCTATAGGGAGAGGTTGGGCTGTTTTCCCTGGAGAGTCAGAGGCTGAGGGGTGACCCTGTAGAGGTTTATAAAATCATGAGGGGCATAGATAGGATAAATAGACAAAGTCTCTTCCCTGGGGTCGGGAGTCCAGAACTAGAAGTCATTGGTTTAGGGTGAGAGGGGAAGGATATAAAAGAGACCTAAGGGGCAGAGGATGGTATGTGTTTGGAATGAGCTGCCAGAGGAAGTGATGGAGGCTAGTACAATTGCAACATTTAAAAGACATTTGGATGGGTATATGAGTAGGGAGGGTTTGGAGAGATATGGGCCGAGTGCTGGCAGGTGAGACTAAATTGGATTGGGATATCTGGTCGAGTTGGACTGAAGGTCTGCTTCCGTGCTGTACGTCTCTCTGACTGTATGTACATTCATTGAGCCGAGAGGAAAATAATTGCACAAGAAAACCCATTCTAACCCTGAGCCGAATTAATTCCTGCTTTTAGGCCCACCTCCACGCTTAGTTTTAAAACAAAAGATTCTATCCACTTTCCTCCCTTCCGTATGAAGACACTGCATGTTTTGAGATTTATACCACTTCGTTTTTAGGTAAATACTGGATGTTTTACATTGATGCAAATTTATTAAATGTCAGATTCACTGCAGATTGTCCAGTTTTCTTCAATGTTACTACGTCAGATGTGCATCGCCACAGTTTGTTTTCAGGATGAGCATTGCCTGTCATGAAAACGGTCAAGTGTTGAAATGTCAATTCTCAATTACCTTTTCTTTTAATTAACTACAATAGATTTTTTTTTCACTTGCAATAACATAAATTAGATAATACTTCACTATGAGGTTCAACTATTCATGTAGGTAGACTGTTAAGTACAAAGCTTACACACAAAAATGATGAAGAGTGAGAAATGTTCATGATTAGTGCCTGACATCTGAGATGACAAGTCCATTTTGAGCTCCAAACTGACATACTTGATTTGCGTACACACTTGGGAGTGTGAATTGTGCTCAGTGCCAGATTGGTGAGTGCGTAAGTACTTGCAAAGTGAATGTCTGCTAGAAGTGGACAGAGCACGGAGAACGTAATGTTGAAGACTGTACAGTTTTGAGATGATGTGCCATTAATGGTATTCTAGCTCAGAGCTCCAGTTAATGCCTTCTCATAACCTCAATACTGTTTGGATCTTTCTTTGGATATTTCCAGTTCTGAAGTCAAAAGGAGCGGTGTGGCTCATTCCATGGGAGTTTTCATTGACTTTAAGGCTTCTGCACAAGCCAATTGTTACCAGATATGGATACACTAGTTTCCATTTCTCTAAAGAGAATACAGCATTATGTGGAGAATGAACTGACGTCACACAGGGCAAGGTGATAAAGGAAAGGGTGGGAGAAGAGTTTTTTTGCCAGGTGTTCAGGGAGCAATGTCCTTAGTAGAACTTGGGTAAGGTACAATACACCAGATGTCATCACTGAAATCTATCACCGTATGTAATTGCAAGAGCAGGACAAGGAGCAAAATACTAAGGCTGTTAATGTCACTGTTGTATTGAATATTTATGTATCTGACTTCTTTCCGCCTGGAACAAGACCTTCTGTAAGATCTCACAGTTTGCTGCTCCCTGTTGTGTAATAGGGGCAACTAAGGATTTCTAGTTAAAGAGCTTCTTTTGCCAGAGACAAGTAGGCAAAGTGAGGGTAAGGTTTAGCTAAAATTGCAGGCATTCCTGTGGTACAGGCTGCCAGTTACTGCGCACCCTTCACTTTGCAGCTACTGCTGTGTGTCAGCTATCCAAGAGGAACTCCAATATCCAGCTGGTATGTGACCATGCGTACCAAATCATACAGCGCTTTAGTGTCTAGAAAGCATTGGTGATGCCTTCATTCTGCAACAGGTCACTGTGTCAGCTGCATTTGAGCCACCACAGGAAACAATAAGCACATGGTGGGGATTGAATAACATGGGGTATCTACCATACATATAGCTCAAGATTTAGGTGCATAGCTGATGAATTGTCCATAGTTTGCATGCAATGAATACCATGTTGCCACATAAAATATGACAGAACATATTGTCAGCGTACTGAAGTTATGTTTCTCCTGTGTGAATTGCTCTGGACAAGCTCTTCTGTATATGGCAGAACAGTAGTGGACTGGGTGCTGTACACCTCTGCCAATGTATAACCTGTACCACCAACTCCTGTTATGGAGATGCTTAGCATTAATGTGTAATATTGTTTGGAGGACTTAAGTTTTGAATTGAGGGAAATGGATTTAATTCAAGTTTTATAAATACAGTACCTGCAGTGGTTTCTTTAAACGGCGATGGGAAATTCACTGGACCTTGGATTGCCAAGGCTTCCAGTGATGGGCAGCACAGTAGCACAGTGGCACAGTGGTTAGCACTGCTGCTGCACAGCGCCAGAGACCCAGGTTCAATTCCTGCCTCAGGAATTGTGTGTGCAGTTTGCACATTCTCCCCCTGTCTGCGTAGGTTCCTAACACAAAAATGTGTAGGTTAGGTGAATTGGCCATGCTAAATTGCCTGTAGTGTTAGGTGAAGGGGTAAATGTAGGGGTGGGTTGCTCTTTGGAGGGTCAGTGTGGACCTGATGGGCCTGTTTCCACACTGTAAGTAAGCTAATCTAAATCACATGACCAGTGATAACACTGTGGTTTTGTTGTGGACTCCCTGCTGGGCCTGTTTTTGAGTGTGATTAGCTTAGAGAGTTACTTGTTTTTTGTCTGCTTCATTTAAAAGAAAACTTGTTAAGAGCAAGTTGAGTTGGAGGAAAGTGTTTTTAAAATAAACAAGTTGCCCAGCTGATGGCTCCCATTTTTGGAAAAAAACCCTATTGTTGATTCCAGGGAGTAACCTGAGCTGAAAATGTGTTGCTGGAAAAGCGCAGCAGGTCAGGCAGCATCCAAGGAACAGGAGAATCGACGTTTCGGGCATAAGCCCTGAAGAAGGGCTTATTCCCGAAACGTCGATTCTCCTGTTCCTTGGATGCTGCCTGACCTGGTGCGCTTTTCCAGCAACACATTTTCAGCTCTGATCTCCAGCATCTGCAGTCCTCACTTTCTCCTCCAGGGAGTAACCTGTTTGTTCTTTTGAGAGAGTGTTTGAAAGAACATGTCCAGATTGTATTTCCTGAGCATGTGTATCTGCAAGACTTTTGAGACAACCAGGCATGTTTATTAACTTACTTGATCAGACATGCCAGAATATCAGTGCAACACATTCCACAACATGGTATAGTTGTGGAATAATCCACTGTCCAAAGTTTGTTCTTCAGAGAGTGAATCTCTGCAGAGAAACCTGCATAGCTTTCCTCTTTAGAGAGAGAGAGAGAGAGAGAGAGAGCAAGAGATGATATGTGTATATGTGCTTTTCTTTTGGGGATATTTGAAACATTAAGTATTTCTGCATCTCTGTTCCTGACTGGCCAAATGCTACATTTGTTAAGTTGAAATTTTGTTTTGATAAATCCATAAATGTGTTTTTAAGATAAATCATTTTGCTTAAAACTTGATGTAGATAATATAGCTGATATATTGGTCATCTTGATAACACAAGAAGTATTTTTATGATTTATTATGACAGGTGGAGCAGTGAGACTGGAATGACAGTGCACTCCTCCAACTTCAGTCATAACACCACACAGCAAGCAACTGAGGAGCAGACATGAGCCAGAGGACAAGGAAGGGGCAATATGACAGAACCAGCCCTTTCTGCTCAGGGTCACTTTGGCTATCTTATCCAGGGATGATACGAGTAACCCTAACCTGAACCTTTCTTATCCTTTATCATTGACTATTGTAGAATCTGCTTGGCCACAATGGAAATGTAAAAACTGTGACAAAATAAAAATTCCAGTAAAGTTTATCAATGAAATGATGCTGCACCGCAAACAAAGGTTAGCTAATCAGCCACATACAGAGGAACCTCGATTATCCGAAGGACATGGGCGGAGAGTATTTCACTCGGATAATCGAATTTCGGATAATCTAATTTCAAATAACATAGTTCAGCCGAGCATCGGGACCTTGCGATCTTGCCGGTTCCTCTGGACATTTCTTAGAGTTGCTCCTTTTTATAGTGCTCCGCAGTGACTCTGGTATTACCAGCGGAAAGTCGATGACTTACAGGAGGATATTGCCATTGGTTTTGGAGAGTTACTGTGTGTAGTGCTGGTTTTGGAAGACCCTGTTGTAGACCACAGCAATGTCAGGAATGATGATGATGGGCTTATACCTGAAACGTCAATTCTCCTGCTCCTCGGATGCTGTGTGACCTGGTGTGCGTATCCAGCACCACACTCAATTCTGATTACTAGAAGTGAGGCAGTGGCAATTTCTGCCCCTAGATGCTGCCTCATAATCGGGTTCACAAATGTGCTGGTAGAGTTAGCTGGTGCTTCCATGCTGGAAACATTTAGCTCCAGACTCTTTTGCAACTCTGTGCCAAGTTGGTTCTGTATTTCTCTGGATAGTTGCCTTTGACTTTGACCGCAGGCTGTCAGACTTACTACTTCTTTTTTGTGTATGTATACACCAGCGTTCTTCTGTAGACTGCACTTCACTGATCTTGTCTGAAATCTCTGCAGCAGGACCTGTGTGGGACCATCCCTTCCTGGAAGCTGGCTTTTGAGCTGTCCTTGCTCCCTGCCCTGACTGCAGTGCACTCATGCCTGGTGTCTTACTACTTTTGAGATCCTATCTGCAGTCTGTCCTCAAAGATGTGTGTTACGTTGTATCTGGGGTTGGTTGTTGACTTTGTGCGTAAAATTATGTAACATTGCAGCACTCATATTATCACTATTATTGTGTCCTTCCACTGGTTGGCAAAGTTTGATCTCTGGAGTATCTGAAAGGAATCATATTCTCGTGTTTGTTTTCTTGTGCTGGGTGTATAGTTAATAGGAGGAGCATACTTGCAAAAATCAGGTTAAAGTGTGGGAAATGGAGGAAGTAAGATTTGTGGAGGATTATGTGTGTAAGTGCCTGGCGGTTTATGCAAACTGAGATGTGTGTGCAAAGCTTTCAGTTCTAAACGATGAGGTGAAAGTAAAGCATCTAATTGTTGGATATGAATCTCGACTAATAGAGGTTGCAAGATGAGTAATGTATGTGGGCTGACATGACAGCAAATGGGGCTACTGGTACATTTGAACAAACCCCATTTGAATATTGAGTGTTCACATAAGGTCATTTGGATTTCTAGTTGCACAGCATTTAAGTGCTCAAAGCTTGATTTCTATGATAAACCTTCATGGCTAGCAGCTCCCACTGTCCCTAAAGCCTGTGCCTGGAGGAGCTTCTGCCTCCTCCAAGGTAAAAGGTATCTTTACTACTACTTACCACCTCCATCAAGTCTTCCATTACCATATCCAAAGACTTGGGAGTCCATGTTCTTCCATGTAGTGCAATTCTTCATTGCTTCTGTAATTGGAGATTCAGTTCCTGTGTGATTGCTGATAACTGGCAACATTGTAGACAGTGCAGATAAGAGCTTACAATTACAAAGAGATATTGATAAACAAAATAAATGGGCAAAGACCTGGCAGATGGAATTCCATGCAAGCAAGTGTGAGGTTATCCATTTTGGGCTGGAATAGGAGAGATCTGGGCGCTTCCTAGATGATATGATGTGTAATACAGTGGATATCCAAAGAGAATTGGATGTTCAAGCATATAATTTGTTTTAAAATGTCACAACAGATGCAAAAACACTAAAGACTAATGGAATTCTCACCTTTCTATATGAAGACTGGATACTCAACATTGCAGGAGTTGTGCTGTGTTATACAAAACTTGGCTTGATCCCATTTGGAGTGCTGTGAGTAGATCTGGGTACCATATCTTCAGAAGAATATATTGCTCTTGGAAGGAGTAGAAAGTAGGCTTACAAGAATGATACCTGAACCTCAGGGATTACATTATGTGGAGAGATTATACAAATTAGGCCTGTTTTCCCTAGAATTTAGAAGATTAAGAGGTGATGTGATTGAAGTTTCAAGATTTAGCAGGAAAAGACAGGATAGATAAAAATAGACTGTTTCCATTGGTTGGGCATTCTAGAACTAGGGGTCATGGTCTAAAAAATTAGGGCCAGACCATAAGGGAGAGATGTTAGGAAGCATTTCTACACACAGAGGGTGGTAGATGTTTAGAACTCCTTCCACAAACGTCAGTCAATGCTGGATATGCTTTTTTAAAAATCATCCTGATCAGAAATATTATAACACACCTATGGAATAGATAGATCTTGAATCCTCTTGGTTCAGAGATAGGAATGCTACCTAGATCAATTATTAATTTCAAAACTGAAATGGATAATTTTTTATTAAGGTATTAAACAATATGGGGCCCAAGACAGGTATATGGAGTTAGGCCACAGTTCAGCCATGATCTAATTTAATTGTGAACAGGTTGGAGAGGCTGAATGGCCTACCCCTATTACTATTTTCCCATGGTCCGCTGGTGTTGCTGCTTGAAGAGTTACAGGCTATCTTAGGTGGATTGACCATGCTTAATTACCCACAGTGTCCAGAGATGTGTAGGCAAGATGGAAATGGGGTTACAGGGATAGGATGAGGGGTGGGTTTGGGTGGGATGCTCTTCAGAGGGTTGCTGGGGACTTGATAGGTTGAGTAGCCTGGTTCAAGACACTAGAGGTTCTATGATGCTATGATTTTTTAAAAAATGCTTCTAGGAACATGCATTGTGAATTATATCACATAAGGCAGGAGTGAATCATGCATTGTGATGACTTGCCCGTTTTTTGTTTTGAAGGTTTCCAAATCAGTCGTCTTAATGTTTGTGGCAAACCTTGGGAGTGTTTTCATTGAGATGTCAATAAAGTTTGGTCCACTGAATTACTGAAAAACAATAGAGGTGCAGTATCCATAAGAGAAAATATTACTAAGTATGTAAACGTATTTGTAAAATTATGGGTATTGAGAAAATGGAACTGTCACAGGAACATAGAATGGCAAAAGCACCTTTATTGTGAATTAGATTTACACTGAATAAAATTTACAAAGCTATTGAGAATACGTGGGGCCACAATTTCTTTGTTGTCTTTTTTAGAAGGTAAAGGTCATACATTATTTTTTATCATGGTGGTTGTTGTGGCTCCTCAAGGAAGTAAAAACTCAAATTGGAGAGAAGAAAGCTCATGACACAATTGTAGGTCATAAGTAGCAAATCTATTAATTTTATTCAATTCAAAATGGCATTGAGGCATTTCCATATTATGATAAAAGGTTAGTAAACTGAAATCAATCCTGAATTTCTTCTCCATGGTAATTGAAGCTATCATCATCAGTTGCAAAATTGCAAGTAAAGTTTACGCTTCAACTACAGTTTTAGTGGGAGATTTTACCTGAAGCAAAATTCTGGAGGTGATACAAACCTGAAAAAAACCCAGAAAATGCTGCACATGAAGACAAGATCAGCACTTGCACAAGCAGCCAACTATCGTGCCGACCCATGGTACTTGATGTCTCTCTTGGGGCTTTATCTGAAACAGTTGCTGAGAGGTGAGAGGCATTGCTCCCAAAGTCTGGCAAAAGAAATTTCACTCAGGGCAAGTTAGAGGCCCAGATGGAGGTGGTGATGAAGATCGCAAGGGGAGGAGAAGTCAGAAGGGTATGGTTCTACTTCTGAAATGGTTCAATGGCTGATGAGGAACACATGCACTGACCAGGGTGTAGCAACATTGACTTCCAATTCCAGAAGCCATTGTCATACACAGTCTGTGCTGTGGCAGGAACAGTTAAAGGAAATACAGACTAGGATGTTTTGTCATGTTCAGTTGAGGATAATAGAAGACACTGTGAGAGCAGGGAATGGTATGATACAATAATTGATACACCGGAAAGAAATTCATGAGGAAACATTCCGAGAAAAAAGACTTGAACTGTCCACATCCACTAATGCCCTCCTCTGCCTGACCGAGCTCATCCTCACTCTGACAAATATCTCTTTTAACTCCTATCATTTTCTTCATATCAAAGGTGTGCCCATTTGTATCCACATGGGCACACAGTTATGCCTGTCTCTTTGTGGGCTATACAGAACATTCCTTGATTCAGCCCTACTCCGGCCACCACCCAGAATTGTTTCACCGGTATATTGATGACATGATTGGTGCTGTTTCCCTCTTTCTTGTCTGGAATTGGAAATGTTGGTCAATTTAACTTGCAGTTTCCACTCTGGTCTCACCTGCACCTGATCCATCTCTGACTCCTCCCATCCCTTCCTCATCATCTCTATTTCCATTTCCAGGGATAAGCTGACCACAATATCCACTATAATTCCACAGTTACCTTGAGTAAACGTCCTCACACACTGCTTTCTATAAAGAATCCATTCCATTCTCCCAGTTTCCTCATCCCTGTTGCAGCTGTTCCGATTGTGCCAACTTTGATAAAGAGGCTTCTGAAATGTCCATAATTTTTTTCAACCATTATTCTCCAGCACCATAGTTGACAGAGCCCTCAGTCAGGTCGGACTCATCTCCTACACTTCAGACCTCATCCCCTCTCTTCTCTGCCACAACAGCGATAAGGTCCCCTTTGTCCTTAACTACCATCTCACCAGCATCCACATTCCAGAGGATCATTAGCCACCATTTCTGCCACCTCCAGCCGGATGCCACCACCAGACACATATTCCCTTCTGTCTGTTGTCAGCCTCCCACATGGATCATTCCCTTTGGGACACCCTGGTGCACTCCTCCTCCACTTCCAACTCATTTCCACAGTTCTTTGGAAGCTTTCCCTGCAATCACAGTTGTAATATCTTAGTGTCTATTTTACTTTCTTCCTCCCTCCTCAATATCCAAGTGCCCAAACGCATCTTCGATGTGAAGCATTGCTTTACCTGCACTTTACACAATCTGGTCCATTGCATTCACCGCTCTCAATGTGATCTTCTCTGCATTGGGGAAATGAGGCCCAGACTGGTGACCACTTTGTAGAACATTTTATGTTCTGTCTGCAAAAATGTCCGAGCTTCTAGTTGTCTGCCATTTTAACGCATCACCCTGTTCCCTGACCAACAGCTGTCTCAGGCTGCTGCAGTGCTCCAATTATTCTCAGCGCAGTGCAAACTAGAGGAATATGACCTCATTTTCTGTTGGGAACTCTGCACCCTTTTGGACTCAATATCGAGGTCAACAATTTTAGGGCTTGAGGCACCTTCTCCTACATCCTTATCCCAACCCTCACACACCAGGCCTTATTATCGTGTGGGCTGCAACCACACACAACCCATTGTCAGCCACTAGTAGTCCCCATTAGCAACTATTCATTCTCCCAGTCTATCCAACTGTTCTTCTCCATCTTTGGGTTCTATTGTTGACTCCCCCACCAACAATACTTCCCACCCCAAACTTTTCCTCACTACCATCAGTTCTGGGGCAAGTCACTGGATCTGAAAGATTAACTCTGCTTTCTATCCACCGATGCTGCCAAAACTGTTGAGTTTCTCCAACAATTTCTGTTTTCGTTTCAGCAGTCCTTTTTTTTGTTTCTGAGTGAGGGGCCTGAGTAGGACTGGAATTAAACAGAAAGACTAACATAACTAGCACCCCTGTGACTGCCCATAGAAACATCATTTTATATTTCCAATACTTTATCCCCTTCCTGTACTACTTTTCAATTTAGTGCACATTGATGACACCACTTGCAGACTAGGTGACTGTTTTGAGAATGCCTCCCTTCAGTCCACAAGCATAGCCCAAGTCACCTTTTTTGTTTTAATTCTCCACCTTGGTCTCATGATATTTAGATTAGATTACATTTAGATTTAGATTAGATTACAGTGTGGAAACAGGCCCTTCGGCCCAAAAGGTCCACACCGACCCGCCGAAGCGAAACCCACCCATTCCCCTACATTTACCCCCTACCTAACACTACGGGCAATTTAGCATGGCCAATTCACCTGACCCTGCACATCTTTGGACTGTGGGAGGAAACCGGAGCACCCGGAGGAAACCCACGCAGACACGGGGAGAACGTGCAAACTCCACACAGTTAGTTGCCTGAGGCGGGAATTGAACCCGGGTCTCTGGCACTGTGAGGCAGCAGTACTAACCACTGTGCCACCATGCCGCCCACAACCCCCATCCCCCCCAATCTTTCTGTCTTCCAGCATATCTCTGTCCTTGATCTCCTACAATATTCAATGAAGCTCAATCAACATCCAATTCCTGCTACATCTGTAGTATAGTTTCCTTTCTATTTAGGGCTTGGTTCTACTGACACACCATTTTTTTTTCTCTCTTAATCCTTGCTTTTCTACAGCAGCTGTTTAGTTTTCTGCCATTCACAGCTTTCCTCAACTTATCTTTTGTTTCCATGCTTGTTCTATTAACATTTCTTTGACCTTATGTCACCAATCCTTTTGTCTCTATTTCAGAATCCCTACTAGTGAAAGCAGGCCCTTCGGCCCAACAAGTCCATACCGACCCTCCAAAGAGTAACCCACCCGGACCCATTTCCCTCTGACTAATGCACCTAACATTATGGGCAGTTTAGCATGGCCAATTCACCTGGCCCACACATCTTTGGAGTTTGGGAGGAAACCAGAGCTCTGGAGGAAACCCACACAGACAAGGGGAGAATGTGCAAATTCCACATACAGTTGCCCAGGGCTGGAATCGAACCCGAGCCCTGGTGCTGTGAGGCAGCAGAGCTAACCACTGTTACTGCAACCCCATCCCCCCCCCAATTTTTCTGTCTTCCAGCATATCACAGAGTCATGGAGATGTACAGCATGGAAACAGACCCTTCGGTCCAAATCATCCATGCCGACCAGATATCCCAACCTAATCTCGTCCCATTTGCCAGCACTTGGCCCTTATCCCTCTAAACCTTTCCTATTCATATACCCATTCAGATGCCTTTTAAATGTTGTAATTGTACCAGCTTCCACCACTTCCTCTGGCAACTCATTCCATACATGCACCATCCTCTGCATGAAAATGTTGCCCCTTAGGTCCCTTTTATGTCTTTCCCCTCTTATCCTAAACCTATGCCCTCTAGTTCTGAATTTCCCCAACCCCAGGGAAGAGATTGTGTCTATTTATCCTTTTCAGGCCCATCCTGATTCTATAAACCTCTCTGAGGTCATCCCTCAAGCCTACGACGCTCCATGGAAAACAACAGCCCCAGACTATTCAACTGCTCCCTATAGCTCGTATCCTCCAACCCTGGCAACCCTGGAACCCTTTCAAGCTGCTCAACATCCTTCTGATAGGAGGGAGACCAGAATTGCACGCAATATTCCAACAGTGACCTAACCAATGTCCTGTACAGCTGCAACGTGACCTCCCAACTCCTGTATTCAATACTCTGACCAATAAAGGAAAGCATACCAAACGCCTTCAACACTATCCTATCTACCTGTGACTCCACTTTCAAGGAGCTATGAGCCTGCACTCCAAGATCTCTTTGTTTAACAACACTCCCCAGGACCTTACCATAAAGTCTAGATTAGAGTGGTACAGGAAAAGCACAGCAGGTTAGACAGCATCCGAGGAGCAGGAAAATCGACGTTTCAGGCAAAAGCCCTTCATCAGGAATGCTTTTGCCCGAAACTTCGATTTTCCTGCTCCTCAGATGCTGCCTGAACTGCTGTGCTTTTCCAGCACCACTCTAATCTAGACTCTGGTTTCGAGCATCTACAGTCCATGTTTTTACCTTAACATTAAGTGTATACATCCTGGTAAGATTTGCTTTCCCAAAATGAAGCACCTTGGATTTATCTAAATTAAACTCCATCTGCCACTTCTCAGCACATTGGCCGATCTGGTCAATATCCTGTTGTAATCTGAGGTAACCTTCTTTGCTGTTTAGTGTCATCTGCAAACTTAATAACTATACCTCTTAGTTCAAATCCAAATCATTTATATAAATGACGAAAAGTAGTGGACTCTGCACCGATCCTTGTGGCACTCCACTGGTCACAGGCCTCCAGTCCGAAAAACAACCCTCTACCACCACCCTCTGTCTTCTACTTTTTGAGCTAGTTCTGTATCCAAATGGCTAGTTCTCCCTGTATTCCATGTGATTTAAACTTGTTAACCAGTCTCCCATGGGGAATCTTGTCGAATGCCTTACTGAAGCCTGTGTAGATCATGTCCATTACTCTGCCCTCATCAATCCTCTTTGTTACCTTTTCAAAAATCTCAATCAATTTTGTGAGACATGATTTCCCACGCACAAAGCCATGTTGACTATCTCTAATTAGTCCTTGCCTTTCCAAATACGTGTGAATCCTGTCCCTCAGGATTCTCTCCAACAACTTGCCCACCACCAATGTTAGACTCACTGGTCTATAGTTCCCTGGCTTGTCCTTACCACCTTTATTAAATAATGGCACCACGTTAGCCAACCTCGAGTCTTCAGGCATCTCACCTGTGACTGTCAATACAAATATCTCAGCAAGAGGCCCAGCAATCGCTTCCGTAGTTTCCAGCAGATTTCTATGGTACACCTGATCAGGTCTTGGGAATTTATCCACCTTTATGCATTTCAAGACATCCAGCACTTCCTCCTCTGTAATATGGACATTTTTCAAAATGTCACCATCTATTTCCCCACATTCTATCTTTCCTTCATTTTTGAATCTCTCTTTTTCATTGCTTAAAAATCTTTACACGGAGAGTTGTGAATGCATGAAATGTGTTGCCAGCTGTGGTGGTGAAGCAGAGTCCTTGGGGACATTTAAGTGACTGCTGGACATGTGCATGGATAGCAGTGAGTTGAGGGGTGCGTAGATTAAGTTACTATATTTTACATTAGGATTAAATCTCGGCACAACATTGTGGGCTAAAGGGCCTGTTCTGTGCTGTACGTTTCTATGTTCTAAAACCTATTACAAGTCAAACTCCTCACCCTCCTTCTGAAATTTCATTGAGCTGATACGTTAATTCTCTGCTGGATTTTCTGCAACTCTGACTTAGCCATTATGAGGCCCAGTTGCAGAAAACACACATTTGAACTCCACACTCACCATTTTCGCTGGGATTGGGGTGGAAATGAGGTGTGTTACAGATTGTATGTCCATAGCTCACAGAGGCAGCTGCAGTGTAAAAGATCTGTATTTGTTAGTGTGATATCCAAACAGAACCTGTCGACTTAACACTTTATAACAGAAGGTTTCAACTGGATTTGAAAAAGTAAAATAACCAATTGGAGCGATATCTTTGATAAAGATCCAAAGATATTCTTGGGAGAGGCCAGGTACCCTTTGGGATAGGTAATTTGCACATTGGGTTTGTCTGAAATTGACGTGAGTGCACACTCATGGTAGATAAACCTATTGGAACTGTCAAGCTGCCAGTCCATTTAAATTTCCTGACCTTTTAAATTTAAAAAAGGAAAACAGCCTGCAGAACTAAAAGAAAACTGCTTGCTAGTTTGTTATGTTGACATGTGCCCAAGAGCTATAATTATAAGATTTGTGCTGATTATCGGATTTCACAAACCATCATAATTACAGTGGGGTACTTGTCAGGTCCCAGTTTAATTTACAGCTCCAAATGGTTACAAAATCTTTGACTTAGAAGTGTGAATACAAATTTTTAAAAAACTAAAAGAATTGGGGATGTTGGAAATCAAAAACAGAAATTGCTGGAAAATCTCAGCAGGGCTGGCAGCATCTGTGGAGAGAAATGAGAGTTAACGTTTCGGGTCCAGTGACCCTTCAGAATAAATACAAATGTTTGTACGTAGAAAGGATTAAATTGGAATAAACGTTTAGTGAATTTTCTTAATCAACAGTGTTTTTTTTTCTGTAAAAAGTAAAATAATCAATAAACATTTAAAACTTGATTTTGTTTCATCTCACCATGGCTCTAACAGTGTACCCATGGTGGATGCTGAGTGAGATGGCGTGGAAGGTGCAAATGCAAAGGTGGATGGGAGAGGAAGAATGCGAGGTATAAATTGATGTGAAGTTAGCTTAGGGGCCATAGAGGGCAATGGGTAAAGGGTCAGTGGTTGGCATTGGGCATATAAAGGACCATGAAGGTGGGTAGAGAGGTTGATATGAGGTTAAGGATGATCATAAGGTGGCATCAATGGGACAGCAGTGTACAGGGTATTAAGGAGTGGAGACTAGATGGTTACTTCCTCTTTGTTTACCATTCAAAGTGCTAGACCACTAAGCTGGGCCCTTCACATAGCCCACCACCACACCTGGCAGCTCCTGTTGCAGCCCAACTTGTGTAATTACCTACATTCTGCACAATGTTAACGTGACCATCTGGGGCTTCTGACTTGGAAGTGAAAATTCACTACTTTTGTTTCTGTCAGATGCTGCCTAACTTATTTCCAAATTCTTTGCTTTTATCTCTACTACGATCACAGCTGATAGTTTTTATTGGACAAGTCAGATCCCAGACTAAAATCTGGATTGATAGATCTTTTTAAGTTAACAAGGTGGTCTTTCACTGAAATGTAATTACACAATGCTATAGGTTTGGGTTTCAAAATAGAGAAAAGTTTAAGCAGCAGAAGAAATTCAATAAACCTGACCTTTTTACTTTTGACACACAATGGGAATGATTTAGAAACATACGGTACAATACAATTGAATTAATCCTCAAAACACTCTCTTACATTACTCAGGTCAGAGGATTCCATTATTTATAATCATTTGTAGAGATTAATTAACTGTGACTTCAGTTCTTCAATTAGGAACCTTATGGCCACTTCCTTGAGCCTTCATGCAACTAAGATTTGAGTTTCTCTGCTTCAAATAACTTCTTCAGGTTTGTAACAAAGCAGTTTTTGTCTGAAACCTTTAACACTAAACTCCTTTCAATGAAGTAATTTTTTTAACAGTCTTAAAACTATCTCCTTTTCTCAGGAGCAATTGAGATTTATACATTTGTCCCAAACTGAAACTAAAAAGCTATTTCTTTTTACAATGTCTGCAAGTTTCTGTAAATGCCCAAAGGAAATCACTTTAAGAAACTTCTATCTGAAAGCCTGTCACATTGGGAGAGTTTACAAGCAAGTAAACAAGATAATGTTTAAAAAAAACTCTCTAGGAAGTCTGTTTCTATTGCTGTAGTTTTAAAAGAAATCATCATGGGTGTAGAGCTATTTATATGTTAATCATCAAACCTTCTTAGACGCAACATACACCCATATGCCACTAGTTCACAATTCAAAAATCCAAAATAAATGCTATTAAAATATTTACAAATTACACAAATTTCATCACCACCTGCTGTGCCAGATAATTCAGTTTAATAAGTTTTTATCTTCTCTTCTTTGAACAACAAGTTGGGATAGTTAATTTTTCCCCCTTTTTTAACCCTGGGTTACATTTCGCTGGCACGCCCAGCACTTGTCGTCAATCAGTATCTGCCCTTGAGAAGGTGGTGGTGAGTTGCCTTCTTGATCTATTGCATCCCACCAATACTGTTATGGAGGGAGTTCTGGGACAATCATCACTTTTTCTCAAGGGTAATTAGGGATAGGCAATAAATGCTGGCCCATCAAAGAAACCCATATCCCATGAATGAATAAATAAAAATAAATTACATTAACAATTTAGGAGTAGGAACATGCCTGTTCAAGGAATTGGTGGGCCTATTGACGAGGAACTATTATAAATTCCTGAATTCTTTTTTCTCACCACCACCTTCTTGAGGGAAACTAGGGACAGGTAATAAATGTTGGCCAGCTGGTGATACCCATGTCCCATGAATAAAAATTTTTAAAATGTCATTGTTAGGTGATAATTAGAAATTTCAACAATAGAAGGGGAAAAGATTGCAGAGTGGAGCTTGGACAAGTGCAGAACTGAGATACAAATCTGGAAAAAAACTACAGCATAAAATTTGACATATTTTATATCATGTGTCTGAGATTTTTGTGGCACTCAAATATCATTTTATAACAACACTTGATGCACCCCAAGTCAGTACTACTGCTCCAGACCTAAGTACACGTCTGGTTTTGTGAAGAAACTAAGACTTTCTTCATTTTTATTGATGCATTCATCACAAGCATTGTGCACTTAAAGCTGAATTTGTAATGTAGGGTCATTTATGTTGGTTAAGTGACTTGTTAGCTACTTGAAAAGTTTAATAAATCATTGCAGCAGATGGATCACAATGAGTTTGCATTTTCATTATCCCCAAACAATCATATTCTCAGGAATTATACACTTAAAAAATGTGGTATCTAGTCACACAGTTATTCATATAAGTTAGATATTGTAAAGAGGAAAATTAATGTTACCTTTTATTCTAAAAGAACCAACATACCACCTCTGTTATATATATAGAAGGAGATTAGCCCAAGGCTGGTCATACCCGAGTGTTTTTTCCATAGACTATTAATCTGGAGACCTGGGTAATGTTTTGGCAGCCAGGTTCAAATCCTGCCATCGCAGATTGGAAATAAGAGTCTGATGATTGTTGTCACTAAAGTCCTTTAGAGAAGGGAACTGTCATTGTTATAATGTCTGGTTTGGACTTGTGACAATGTAGTTGACTCTTAACTGTCTAGGCAACTAGGCATGGTGTATAAATGCCGGCTTAACCAGTATCATTCTGTGAATCAATTTAATAAAAACTTGGGCATGGTGTATAATAGCAGCTGATATACTGCAGGCCCTAAACTATGAAAATTAAACACTACCCCGGATGTTTATCCATTTGCATTGTTGGCATAAACATCATTAAGGGAGAAAGACACAGCATATCTCCCAATTACTGGCCAGCACTGGAAAGCCAATTCATTATTCCTTAGGAAGTTATTCTATAATGGATCCATGACTACTTGTTCCTTGTTATAGCTCACCGCAGGTTCTGGTTTTAAAAGCGTATGTCTCCATTAGTAGCAAACTAACATTTAATTTTAACCAGGTTTTATTTGTTAGGAGTTTGGTGATGTTTATTAAGATAGGGAAGCTGTCCATACACTATGAAACGTTGAGGAAATTGATAGAACAAAATGGTTTGTGACTATCCTTTTACTTTCTGCTGCTTTGTGGTTCACATGTCTTTGATCAATGGAAATAAAGATTTGCCTATTTAGCAGCTTTTACAAACTTGGAATCTCCCAATACACTTCACTGCCAATAAAGTACTTTTGAACCATAGTCACTAGTAATACAGAGATAGTTTTGCCCTGTGAACTCATTGCATGTATTTTCTGTTTCTTTTATAATTGGGTGGTATCAGGTTTACAATGATATTTGAGTCAAATATGCGACTATTTAGAAATTCTTTGGGTCATTCCTCCCAGCAACCAGAGCTCTCTTCTGTAATAGGAAGGAGGTTTATGGATACAAATAAATAAGTCACATGACAAAGATATGCTGATTTCTTGTCCTTTCATGGCTGACTTGTCACTTCCTGTCTCTTGCTCTAAGTCAATAGTGATAAAATTTGGGCAGCTGCCTCAAATGATATTTAATGGGTCCAGTATACCTTCTAAGGTACAACCTATAGTGTTTATGGATAGACCATTCCACTTGCCTTGATAGCTACTGCTTTGCTCAGAGATCAGAGGGAAAGCGTGGGTTGGAGCAGCCTTTTCTGGCAAGGGTGACTTTTTGCTGAATGAATTTGGAGGTGGGGACTTGGGTAGGGAACAGTGAGGCTTCCAGGAGGATGGAGGGGAAGCATTGGCTGCAAGAGCCTAATGGGGAGATAGGAAGGCTGCAGGGAGACCACTTACCAATCAGTGGAGACTGAGAACCCACGAGAGGCTGTGAAAAGACAATGGAGCTGAAAGGGTGATGGTGGGGTGGCCATACAGAGAGGCCACAAGGATTGTGGGGATTTGGGGAGACCAAGCTGGAAGCAAAGACAGGGGAGATTGCAAGAACAGGAAAGGCAGAGGCAGGCTGCCAAAAAGAGAATGGATCAACAAAAGGACACTCCACCAACTAAGAGTCAAAAAATCTGAAAATCACTGAAGTTATGTATTATTTGTATATGAAAGTAATTTTATATCTTAAGGCTACACATGCGCAGGAATTAGGTGAAAAAATAAAATGTGTGGGACGCTATTGTAATGAACACCATGTCAGTTGTTAAATTTAAACCTGACAGTGTGAACTAGAGTGCAGTAAAAAGTGTACGAACTGCCTGGTTAAAGTAACCCAACTTTGTGAGTGTGATGGAAACACGTTAGCTGTGATCTCACCAGTATTTTGGCGCACTTGGTGTATAATCATGTGTCAGTTATTTTTAAAAGAAAACTTTGTCGTGCTTGTAGTCTTGTGCCAAATTAAATACTGTGGTATCGAAGAAATTGATGCTTTCCTTATGTGAGGTGTCTTTAAATTTATTGGGGTTTGATGTGAGTTGGCAAGCCATATTGATGACTTGCCACTATCACACTTTGGTACTTGTGATAGCTCCTGTAACATAAGAGTGAGGTGTGGGTCATGTGGTACTGAAGAATTTAATGAGCTTTTATTACAGCTCCTGTAATAGGTATGTACACAACAGTCACGGACACTCGTGTGTGTGTGTATAAGCTCAAGCAAAGCAAAGCAATTCTGATGTACTGCAGAATATTTCTGTCAGTGTATTAGACTGCAAGAGGACAAAGCTCAGTAAGATAGAGTCTGAGCTTTATAACATTTGGTCACATGCTCTGATACGGTGATGTTATCATGAGCATGGCTCTTGAAGGTACATCTGTATGAGGGACAGCACAGCTGGAAATTGATGAATTCTTCTAATTCTTCTTCAGTGAGGGTCCAACTGACCTACACGTCTATAGAACATCCTCAATTATCCGAACGAGATGGGCGGGGAGTATTTTGTTCAGCTAACTGAGAGTTTGGATAATGTTTTATGGGACCTTGAGATCTTGTTCAGATAATCCAAAATTCGGATAATTGATGTTCGGATAACCGAAGTTGTTCTCCACACTAATACAGATAGTAAAGTTGTTTTGGGATCGTCACTCCTTTTGAAGATGATACAGTGAAAGTAAAGACCCAAAACTCAAAAACAAATCCTTGAGAAAAATCCTTGAAAAGATAAATAATAGAATTGCCTTTAAGGAGGTGCTAGTTGAAATAGATAAGGGAAAAGGAAATAAAAATATGTAGACAGTTTGGAGTAGAAGGCCAGCGTGGAGCATAAAAAAAAATCATTGTAATATTTGTGACGATTGTTTAGCTGAATATGGCTGATCCCATGCTGTACGTTCTATGTGGTAGAATGCAGTTGAAGGGAGCGCAAATAGACAGATGGTTACCCAGAATACGTCTCTTATATTCAGAGAAGATGCTGGCAGGTCTGAGCCAGAGTATATAAAAGGTGTCCATTTTAGCAGGAACGCATTGACAGAGTTAGATCATATTCTGATATAAGACCAGAGCCGACTGCCGAAACTAGCACAGCATTGCATGTTGTTGTCAAGCTCATTGCAGCCCTTAACCTCCTTGCCTCCAGCTCCTTCCAGATATCAGCATCATCAGGCAATTTGCAGTCCATTACCTGTATTAAATAAATGACTGATGCCTAGTTTGCAGGAAAAGACAGACTCAATGCTTGTCAGTACTCAGACTCAGTAAGTAGTATCATGTTAGGGCACTGTTCTAAATCCACATCACTTCTTTGCTGCTTCACACAATGCTGCTCCCTTCAGCAATTTTATAAGCTCACTGCTGTGGCTGACAGCTCAGCTCATCACACGGGACTGTCTATTTTCCTGAAAAATTTCACACTTTTATATCGTATCAGCCAACAATTACCCCATTGTTTTGTCCCTTGAGTTTTGAATGGCAAGAGAGTCAAAACTTATGGATAACAGACAGAAAAGTGTGTTAAAGTCATATTTGATCAGCCATTCGCTTAGTGACTGGCAGAGCACACTCAAGGGATAGAGTGGCTTTCTCCTGTTCTTATGTCTTAAGTCCATATGCCCTGAAAACATCAGAACTGCTCCCAGCCCTCATGACTTATGGCACATCTTAATAATAAGCCACACTCAGCAGTACAATGAGGCAATGGTTCAACTTGAGTCATCATTGGAGTTGTAAAATAATGGGGGTAATTTTAGCTTTAACTTTACAGTAAAACCACTAATTATTTGATTTGTCATTCTGTTTTAAGGCTGAGTGGTTTAGTTCAGCTCACTGTCCCAAAACACAATCTGACTGCTGGTGAAACAACCTCTTTTTGATGGTGCAGGAGGTTGTTGATTCAACCACGACCTGGATTTGAATGAGAGCAGAGTGTCGATGTTGTTTGTGGAAATCCTACTTGATCACCGACTGGGCTCTATGCCCTTGTCAAACATATCTCAAAAACTGCACTGAGGGCAATCTAAATCTTCCAGCAATTCTTGGGCAGACAGAATTTGGTCTTTTTACAGCTAGACCTTAAGAATAGGATTGTTATCCCCTTCAGTACCTTTAAACTGACTTCCGAGTTTGTTCTTCCATTGAATCACCTTGCATCCTCTTGCTTCTTCTCACTTACATTAAGCGAATTTGTCAGTGATACTGCCTGAGTCAAATGAGATAGATAGGCATTATTGATTTCTGTGGTAATACTTTGCATGATAAGAGCAGTTGATTGTACATTATCATCCTAGTTTTCAGTTTCTTTTGGGCACTAACATGCTTTTGATGGCTCCCAAATTAAGGAAAAGGAATATGTTTTATGATGTGGTTTCAGACCTATAAAATTTTAACAGAACTAGATGGAGTAAATGCAGAAATTGTTGGGCGGAATGGTGGCTCAGTGGTTAGCACTGCTGCCTCACAGCGCCAGGGACCTAGGTTCTATTCCAGCCTTGAGCGACTGCCTGTGTGAGTTTGCACATTCTCCCTGAGTCTGCCTGGGTTTCCTTCGGGTGCTCCAGTTTCCTCCCACAGACCAAAGATGTCCAGGTCAGGTGAATTGACCATGCTAAATTGCCCATAATGTTAGGTGCATTAGTCAGAGGGGAATGGGTCTGGCTGGGTTACTCTTCGGAGGGTCAGTGTGGACTTGTTGGGCCGAAGGGCCTGATGACTAGGGGTCACAATTTAAGGATATGGTGTAGGTCATTTAGGACTGGATGAGGAGAATTTTCTTTGCCCAGAGAGTGATAAGCCAGTGGAATTTTCTGCCATAGAAAGTGTTGGACGCCAAAACAGTGACTATTTTGAAGAAAGAGTTATAGTTCTCCAGGGTCAAAAGGTGTTGGGAGAAAACTAGAGCAGGGTACTGAGTTGGATGAGGAGTCATAATTATATTGAAAAAACAGAGCAGGTTCAAAGGACTGAATGGTCTACTTCTATTCCTATTTTCTCTCCCCATATTTTCGGATGACTGCCAACACCATGTAATAGCAGGATTGTCATATTCAGGGGATAAATGAGTGTGTTATTGTAAGAGTTAAAGAGAGGAGCAGTATGGAAGGTATTGGAAAATCCTGCTGTGTTCTCGGCCAGTTTTGACATATATTTTGACCTCAATTCTGGCTTGTCCCAGTAGAATGGTTATCCATAGAGTAGTAGGACTACCCGTTGACTAGCTCACCAGCTTTCTAGCTGCTCTTGTCTTGGGGAGTGAATAAAGGACTTTCATTCTTCCCATGTATGTTTGAGCTAGCCACAGGGTGAATAAAAAGTAAAAGAAGAGGCAAGTGTTGCCAAAATGAGTCATTAGGAAAGGAACAACTTTGGAATTCCAAAAGGATAGTGGAGACATAAATTCTCATTCTGTTTATAAAAAAAGTACTTGGATCATTATTTAAAGTGTTATTATCTGCAAGGCTATGGACAGTGGACTAAGGCTTAATGACACATTTTGGCTAACACAGAAATGATAGACCAAGTGTCCTCTTACCGTGACATAAATTTCTTATAATGTTGATGTTTAGTGATAGCAAGGAAACTGCCAGCCTTACCTAGCCTGGCCTAGATGTGACTCCAGATCCATAGCAAAGTGGTTGATTCTTCAGGATGGGCAGTCAGTGTTGGCCTAGCTCGTGATGTCCTGATCCCATGAATGAATAAAACAAAATTAACATCTGCATCTTATTTTATTTTAATCGATTTGTCTTCCAGAGCATGATGTTTCCATGGTTGCAGCAAATTGCATAGAAATCAATCATTTGCATCTGTAACCATTCCAAACCTCCATGCCACTTCCAAATAGCTATGTGTCCAGCTTCTTTTGAAATAGTTGTTATTCAATAATAGCATTAACTATTTTAACTGGAAGTCTATTCAATTTTCACTACTTGTCTGGGGAAAAAAAGTCAATCTTAAGCCTTGCTTGCGGCTCTTTAGTTTTAAACAGTGACCATTACTTCTGATTTAGATCTCTATCTTGAATTACAAGGTTAGGATTAGTGCAGCCCAAGGCACAAATGCCGTCTACTAGTCCAGGGATCTTCCCGAAGTTCGGGTGTAAAGTAGACTGAGGGACAGGGATAGACAGATAGATTGAGAATCTGCCCTCAACAAAGACTCACTGAGTAAACCTGATTTAGTGATTTCAGCATTTTTAAATGAAATAATTTTTTTTCTATAGGATTTAAACCTAGATCTTGCTGTCGGCTTTTTAATGTTGCACCAGTGACTATTACCGAAGATTTAGATCTCCCTTCTGAATTAGAAGGTTAAACTCAGAGACCAGACCTGCATTATTGTCTGCAGTTTTGCTCTCCTTAACCAAGGAAAGATATACTTGCCTTGGATGAAGAACAATGGACTGATTCCTTGAGGAGAAATCATGTAGAACGGCCCTAAAATCTTTAGAAGTTTAAATTAACCTGGAGATGACCTCATTGAAACAGATAAAATGCTTAAACGGCTTGGCAGGTTGGTATTGGGAGGATGCTGGGGAGTCTGGAACTTGGGATTACAGTCCCAGACTAAGGGCTATGCCATTTAGGAAGGAGATGCTGAGGAATAGAGTTGAGAATTTTTGGAGTTCTCTAGCTCCAGACATTGTGGATTTTCAGTCATCAAACATGTTCAATGTAGATATCGATATTTGTACACAGGGAATCAAGTGATATAGAATTTGGATAGGAATGTAGAGTTCAGGTAGAAAATCAATTTGCTTTATTGAATAAAATTAAAGAATACAATAGTGTAAGAGGAGGCTGTTGTTGAGACCATGGTCTACCATTCAGCAAGAACGTGGCTCAGCTGATTTTTCATTTCAAATCCACATTCCTGCTGTACTCCTGACAATGCTTCACCTCTTTCTTCACAAGCACTTACTTACCTTTGCCTTAAAAATATTCAGTGACTCTGCTTCCACCATTTTTTCAGGAAAAAAAGTTTCAAATTCTCAAGAGCCTGGGAGAGAATGAATATTGACTCATTGTTTGAAATAGGTGACCCTTGATTATTAAACAGTGACCAGTGTCCTCTCCACACTGTGTATCTGTGCTGCCATTTGGAGAGCTGTTCCTTTGTCAGGCAGCTGTAGAGCAGGACCATAGGACACAGAATTTAGGACAAAGGATCATGGTGTCATACAACTGATGCGATATATTGAACAAACCTAGATTGCTGTTAAGTCTTTCATCTTTTAGAATGGGTTGTAGGTTTTGATTCATTAATATGTAAATCCGAGAACTTTTAAGTCACATTCTCGAATTAACTTAAGGTTTTACAAAAAGTGACATCTCTGCTCAAGACAATATATTCAAGGTTCGGGGTTAGAGTCTGTCTGTATCCCAAACTTGAGTCAGACTAATTTATTTCCAAAATAGAAACTTATAAAATGTCACATGATTGACAGCCTACAGATTGTGTGCTGTTTGAACACAATCAAATGTATCTGCAAATACAAATCCGCCCATAGACTTATGTGTGTGTGTGAGGGAGAGAGAGAGTTTGTGTGTGTGTGCTTCCACATAAACCTGTTGGACTATAACCTAGTCTTGTGTGATTTTTAACTTTGTCTACCCCAATCCGACACCAGCACCTTCACATCATGGCCACACGGAGCATCTCCATGCATTGATTGGTATGTAGACACAATGCCTTTTGAATGTAGATAGTGACCACTAGCTCTGGATTCTCCTATAAAGGAAACATCTTCTCCATACCTACCCTATCCATACCTAACCTGTCAAGATCCCTCCCGATCTTACATTTCAATCAAGTCACCTCTTACCCTCCCTCCCCTTGTCAGCATTCCTCAGTGACCTTTTGGTTTGGGACACCCTGGTCTGTTCCTCTTTCATTCCCAACATCTCCTCATAGTCCCATGGCACCATTTCCATGCAATCACAGGAGATGTAATACCTGCCTGTTTACCTCTTCCCCCCTCACTATCCAAGGCTCCAGACACACCTTCCAGGTGAAGCAGTGATTTACTTATGTCATTCAATCTACTCTACTGTATTTGCTGTTCACAGTGTGGTCTCCTCTACACTAAGGAGACGAAATGCAGGCTGGGTGACTGCTTTGCAGAACATATACATTCAATCCACAAAAAATAACCCTGAGATTCCAGCTGTCTGCTACTCCAACATATCATCGGCATTTAGTCACGTCAACATTTCTGTCTGGTGTGTTCCAGCGAGACAGTGCAAGCTCCAAGAGCAGCGTCTCCTTTCCCACCTGGGGACTCTGCCATCACTGGCACTCAACATGGAATTCAACAACTTTATAGCCTGATTCCATACTTCCATGTTTTTTACCCACGCCACACCTGGTCCTATTATGACATGAGTTGCTTTTAGCACAGTCACACATACTCATAGATTTATTATCACATTATATGGGTTGCATTAAGCATAGCTCAAGATGTTCTAATCCCTTAGCTTTTTATTATCACTCATTCAGGTTTTCTTCTTCCAGCCATATCCCTTTCCCACTGGGCTCTGTCTCCACTTATTTGCTCACCCTCTCCCGCAACCCACATGCACATGTGCTCACAAGCGCACACTCCTCATTCCACTTTTCATCATAATTCCACCTTTTCATAGCTGTTAACAGTTCTGGTGAAAACGTTACTCTGCTTTCTTTCCAATGAGGCTGACAGACCTGCTTAGTTTCACCAGCAACTTCTGTTTCTCTTTTCTTTATATTTTATCAACAACCTTGTTTAAGTTCTTGCACACATTGCAACTATTTGAAGTCAGATTACAGAGGTTTTTCCTTTTCTATACATTTCAGTTCATATCCTGCATTGAAGCCTGAGGGGTGGTGGTTTTGGTGTTGATGTTTTTTTTAAACAATGATGCTTAAGATATGTAGATCATGAGCTTTAATTTTCTTTGTAAAGAAGATAGGAAGCTGATTTTATTTGTTGAAAATTACTGTAATCGGTGAAGTAGCAGTGTTCCCAAAGTACTGTTAGATAGTAAATCTGATGATTTTGACCCAGCAAGGTGAATGAACAGTGACATATGTTTGTGTGCATATAAATCTACGGGGTGAATTTGCATTTGCAGATACATTCTATTTTGTTCAAAAAGCACACTATTTGTAGGCAGTCGATCCATGTGACATTTTATACATTCCTACTTTGGAAATAGAACCAGTCTGACTCAAGGTTGGAATACAGGCAGAGTCTAACCTCACGCCTTTAATGCATTGTCTGAGCTGAAATGTCACTTTTTTTAAATATAAAACCTAAAGTTATCTCTGGAATGTGACTTGAAAAAACTTCTGCTTTTTACATATTAATGAATCAAATTCTGCAACCCATTCTAAAAGATTAAAGATTTAAAAGCAATCTAGGTTTGTCCAATGTATCGTATTAGTTGTAATGACACCATGATCTTATGCTATAAATTGTGTGTCCTATGATCCTGCTCCACAGCTACCTGACGAAGGAACAGTGCTCTGAAAGCGAGTGCTTCCAAATCGGTGCTAGGTGCACTGTTTTTTATCAATTATAAAAATGATTTGGATGGTGAATATGGGAGGTATGGTTAGTATGTTTGCAGATGACATCAAAATTGGTGGTATAAATGCGAGGTGCTGCATTTTGGGAAAGTAATCTTAGCAGGACTTATACACTTAATGGTAAGGTCCTAGGGAGTGTTGCTGAACAAAGAGACCTTGGAGTGCAGGTTCATAGCTCCTTGAAAGTGGAGTCGCAGGTAGATAGGATAGTGAAGAAAGCGTTTGGTATGCCTTCCTTTATTGGTCAGAGTATTGAGTACAGGAGTTGGGAGGTCATGTTGCGGCTGTACAGGACATTGGTTAGGCCACTGTTGGAATATTGAGTGCAATTCTGGTCTCCTTCCTGTCGGAAAGATGTTGTGAAACTTGAAAGGGTTCAGAAAAGATTTACAAGGATGTTGCCAGGGTTGGAGGATCTGAGCTACAGGGAGAGGCTGAACAGGCTGGGGCTGTTTTCCCTGGAGCGTCGGAGGCTGAGGGGTGACCTTATAGAGGTTTACAAAATTATGAGGGGCATGGATAGGATAAATAGACAAAGTCTTTTCCCTGGAGTCGGGGAGTCCAGAACTAGAGTGCATAGGTTTAGGATGAGAGGGGAAAGATATAAAAGAGACCTAAGGGGCAACGTTTTCACACAGAGGGTGGTACGAGAATGGAATGAGCTGCCAGAGGAAGTGGTGGAGGCTGGTACAATTGCAACATTTATGAGGCATTTGGATGGGTATATGAATAGGAAGGGTTTGGAGGGATATGGGCCGGGTGCTGGCAGGTGGGACTACATTGGGTTGGGATATCAGGTCGGCATGGACGGGTTGGACCGAAGGGTCTGTTTCCATGCTGTACATCTCTATGACTCTATGACTCTCGTGGACAAATAAATCTGTTGGATTATAACCTGGTGTTGTGTGAATTTTATATTCACTACAATACCTACAGTTTCAGATGTGGCACATTTGATCAAGATCTCATTGAACACTTAGGTAGTCATCTTAAAAGTCCACTATACCAACAATATGTGTCATCCACAAACTTACTAACTATACCTCCCATGTTCTCATCCAAATTATTGATATAAATGAATAACAAAAGCAGACCCAGAACTGATCCTTTTAGTCATGAGTCTCCAGTCAGAACAATATCAATTTTCTTCATCACTTCCTCAAAAA
Source organism: Chiloscyllium plagiosum (assembly GCF_037043375.1). Classification (NCBI taxonomy): domain Eukaryota; kingdom Metazoa; phylum Chordata; class Chondrichthyes; order Orectolobiformes; family Hemiscylliidae; genus Chiloscyllium; species Chiloscyllium plagiosum. The sequence continues at coordinate 76,626,705 of NW_028270143.1, forward strand.
GCTCACTGAATTTAGTGAGACACAATTTCCCACAAGTTCCAGTTTTTAGCCTATTACTTTAGGTTATACTGTATATTTCCAAAAAAAAGTTTGCTTCCTTATTTTTACTCTAATGTATATTAAAGGCAATCTGATGTAATACATTGAGTGCTAAATTGTCAAAATTAAAACTATGTGTTAGGTTGATTTAATGCTTAACTTCACCCAACTGAATCAAGTGAGCTTATTGTCTTCCATATAAACTGCCAGGTGCGACGTGATCTAGAACTAAAATATTCTGTTTTAATACAGGAGAATGAGTGAAAAAGCTTCCTGCAGCTCATACTCATTACTTGTCAATAATGTCAAGTTATACAGCCAGATCATACAACATTCTTGGCTGAATAAAGTTATGTTCTAACAAATAACTTGCAATTGTGGAGAAAAAAAATAAGTATAGCCCTTTGTACAAAAGATGATCCAACTTCATGCATATGGAGCAGTCTTGTACCCAGCATGAAAATATGCATCAAAGTTTCACCTGTCACACTTCAGGCATTACACTAATGTTTTAGTGTTAGACTTTATTCACACTTTGAGATGTGCGAATTTTAATATCACATTTCACAAGATTGATTTCTTGTGAAAAATAATCCAGACAGGAAACACAAGAATATAACTTGCACTTACAGAGTTCGTATTCTACAAATCGAAAACAAGAACTGGCGAAGTGTTACCTCCAGTCAAAATCAGAAGAGGAGAGAGTTTAAAATTCCCCTTTTTATATCAACTGTTTGGCGTATATAAATATAATTTGTGGTTTAAAAAAATATTTTTTAATTTGTGGAAAAGATGATTATTAGCTTTCAGCATTTGATTGGGGCAAATGAAAATAACAAATCAATGATATGAAGCAAGCAAACAAACTAGTCTGCTGTGTGCTGGCCAATGCAGAGCCCCAGCACTACAGTTTCAAGAGTCCTCACAAAGGCTGCAGGCTAAAATTAGACAAATCATTGCAATCTCATTATGTAGTGAAGTCTTGTTTCTTATCTCATAATACCAGCTTTCAATCACCATTGGTCTTTAATAAAAGCTGTAATAACAATACATTGTTTCCACATATAATTACAAAGCGTGCATCTGAACAGTCACTATCAGTAATTTGGAAAAATAACTGCGAGTTTGATTTTCTGGTCACGTTATTGGATCATAGAATGTTTATTTTTCAAAGAGGAGCTGGCCTTTGGAGACAACTAGGTACTAATTTTCTTGTTTTGCAAACTTAATTGCTTTGAGTTGTCATTGTTTCTCCAGCTAGACATACATAACGGTGAGTTGAATTAGACTAATAGAACAACACTGGATTTTGTTATTAAAAATTTGTTGAGTGCTTGTTTTTATTTAAATAAAATCTACTGTCATTTAAAGCAAGTGTTCTGTCTCAATTCCATACCTGGCATAATGTTATATTGTTAAATAGTATGTCACACTGATACACTGCTGTCAACATGACCCCTATGTTAGCAGACAATCACCTGAAAATATGATGTGGAGGTGCCAGTGTGGGACTGGGATGGACAAAGTTAAAAATCGCACAACACCAGGTTATAGTTCAACAGGTTTATGTGCGATCTTCTTGGAGATCCTCCCCACTTTGAGCTGGCAGTTGGTGGTATCGATGATGTGGAGGTGCCGGTGCTAAACCTGTTGGAATATCACCTGGTGGTGTGTAATTTTTAACCTGAAAATATCACCAACTATGTGAAGACCTGAGACATTTACCTTCAATTCCTGTCTTCATGATTTAAATGGAGGTGCTCAATTATTCCAATAAGTGAACTAATACTTCTTAAAATACTAAGAAGAAATTCATTTGAGAACCTATTTACAACACCTTTTAGGTTAATGACTTCTAACTTCTTGAAAGCATCTTTTTAAATCATGCTATGTTTACGTAGCTCCTTTCATGACCTGCTAACAAGCTTGAAATGAAGAACTTTGGAAGTGCCATCACTGTTGTAATTCAGGAAATGCACAGCCAGTCTGTGCACACAGATACTTGGAAACAGCAATATGTTAATAACTGGATGAACTGTTTCAATAATGTTCTTTGAGAGAATAATATTGACCAGGTAACCAGGATAATTCAAATGCTTTACCTTGAAAATGTGCCATGGGACGCTTTACATGACTTCACAGGACAGATGGGACTTTGGTTTAATAAGTCATTCAAGAGATGGTACCTTTGTACATTCCAGCAGACCAGGCCAACATCCCAGCATCAAGGCACTGACCACCCTTGATCAGCTGTGATGGGCCGGGCACGTCATCTGCATGGCCAACACAAGACTCTCTATTCCCAGCTTCAAAATGGCAGGCGAGCTCCAGAGGAAGTGCTTCAGGGATATCCTCAAGGCCCCACTGGCAAAGTGAGCCATTCCCACAGACACTTGGGAATGCAGGCCCAAGACCATCCGAAGTGGAGGAGGAGCGTCCGGGAAAACGTCGAGCACCTCGAGACTTGCCATTGCAGGAGGAAAAGCGAAAGCCATGCAAAAACAACTAAAGGTGTGCACTGCCATGCCAACGCCCCACCCAGCCCTCCCCATGACCACCTTCTGCCCCAAGTGTAATGGAGTCTGCAGAAGCCACATCGGTCTTTACAGCCACCTACGGACTTGCCCCGTGAGTGGAAAAGAGTCATCCTCATCAGCAAGGGACCAAAAATGAATGAATGATTCCCGCAGAATTGCACTACCCTCGCAATCTAAAGTTTTGTGCTGAAATCTCTGGAATGGGACTTGAACTTAAATGCTTTGATTTGTGCGAGATTGCTACCAACTGAGCCACAACTGGCATAAGTAACAAAAATATAGCAGTAGTTCTGTTCTAATGTTGTATCAGTTGTACACTGGATCATTACAGCTACCTCTGTGATATAGTCTCGAAAATTGATATTAATTTTACTGAAGTTGTAAGTAAGTGAATATGCATGACTTAATGTTTCTTAGTGTAAAATGTATGCAATTGCCTTGGGATCTTCTAATATTTTAGAGACAAAATATACATTACAGAAATGGTGTTACTGCATTATAGTTGTTCTGACTGTGACAAAACATCATCAAGCAGCTGTTGCTGTTTTGTTGCTCTGAGTAATTAATCAGTATTCATTGTGACACTTTGCAAGTTTGAATGGCCAGAACAGTGTCAATGGAGAGACTGAATTTAAAATTTAGCACCAGCGCTTGCTTCTAGCGACCTCTGTGATTAACAGCAAGGAGCTAACATCATGCTTGTGAAGACGACATTAGAAAAACACTAATTATCCAGCTATTTAAACATACTACAGATAATCCTTTAAAGTGTACAAAACTGGAATTTAAATACTGTTGTGTTCCTGATTGCAGACTGCGATAATAGTAAGTTCTAAAAAATGATCTAATTTGTGGAAAGAAAATTCAGGAGCTATTATGTACGTGCAACACCTTTTAAAGTGGAGCATGCACTTCTTTTATAGATTAATATTTTACCATTTAAAAAGAAAAACTTAAATTTTCTGGTTTGAGGTAAAACTGGTATACTGTATTGAATTGCCACAAGTTTAATCATAAACTTTAGCAGAACAATCAGATTTTATCAGGTTCGGTTTTTCTAGTATATGTAAAGGAGAAAGTAAGGTCTGCAGATGCTGGAGATCAAAGTTGAAACTTTATTGCTGGAACAGCACAGCAGGTCAGGCAGCATCCAGGGAACAGGAGATTCGACGTTTCGGGCACAGGCCCTTCTTCATTCCTGAAGAAGGGCCTGTGCCCGAAACGTCGAATCTCCTGTTCCCTGGATGCTGCCTGACCTGCTGTGCTGTTCCAGCAATAAAGTTTCAACTAGTATATGTAAAGTATTGCATTGATAATTGAAAACAGTGTAGCCATCTTCCCGTTGTCATGGAGAACACTTTAAGATTCTTGATATCGAGGAATAAGTCTGATTCTCCATGTATGTGTTGAATGGTGAGACAAGGATCTCACTGGTGAGAGGCAAAAAGCTTGATGCATCTGTTTCATATCCCATTATGCCTAACCTCACCTCATTGATGTACAGTATGCTGTTCTCCCACCTTCCAGATAAATGGTGACAATTCCTGATACAAAAGTCGAAGTGGCTACCCGGCAACTGCAGCTTGTTATTTGCTCCTCCATCCTGGACACAAGTTACAATATCTGGGGGCACTCTCCACAGACAGTAGTAGCTGCTGCCACCTTCACCACCCAACCCAAAGACATTGACATCAAACTTATACCAATTTCTCTGTAAACTCATAGCACATCTCTGATCTACTTACAATATGCTCCTGCACTCAGTATTGCATTTTGGGAGGCACAGCACCTTTTATTGCAATGCTGCTGTCGGGACACATTGTACACCAGATCAGGCATGTAATGACTGGATTTCACCAGGCTGCATCTTAAGCCTCATTGCATGCTTTTTTTAGCATTCATTCACTTTGGGCCTACATCAATGCTTACAGCATCTCTGTCTTGCCATGCTTTTTAGTGCAGGCATGTAATGCCTGCCATGGTTGTCAGCAGACATATATTGGTGTACACTATTGTGAGATATCAGACTCACATCTGCAGCATCTGCTAGTGGTATACAAGACAGGCACTGCATCAAACAGCTCGCCATTTCACAAAATTGAAATGGAACAATATTCAGTCAGAGAAGGTAGGCAACCTTCAGTCGAGGGTCTTGGCACAGTAAGTAAAGGGCAGCATCAGTATTGATCAAGGATATAATCAGTCAGCTGCTTGGGAGAGACATTATCATGGGCTCCATTTCAATGAAGTCAAGGGTCTGGGCCTTGGTCACCCTTGGGATCAGCTCAATGATAATCAAGACAGTTATTTGGGGCCACTGCTTTGGTACAGAATTTAGGCAAGTTTATTCTGGGGATTGGAAGCAGCATGCTGGGATGCAGAAGGGACAGTAATTGTGAAGACTTTCCGGTCACTTTGAACAATGAAAAAGGGTTTGAGATGGGCTGACACTAAGGATTTGTGTGGCTTGGATCTGAAATAGCAATGCATTTACAGACATGCAAAAAAATGTCAGCCATGCCATTTGTGTGCCCTGAAAAGCATTTCTTTTTGGTTCCCTTTCCATAATATGCATGGTTAAGGGCAACTCCACCTGGTGTGTGACAGGCCTGCATAGTCCTTGTACTCTGCCTGATGGTCATCAATTCCCTTTGTGAGAAATGAAGCTCACTTCAATAATTTCAGTCCGAGACAAGATCTGAAGCAACAGTATTGTTTATTATATGCTTGCAAGCGTGGTGCCTAAAGTAGACACGCAGAGTTTAGTAAGTACATATCTTATATAGGATTTGTTTCTCCTTCCCTCCTCCCACTATTCTAAACCCGGCGCCCACTACTATTGTTTATCTTTTGCCTTATCCGGCCTTGTGCATAACCAAGTCCAAGTTTTACTTGGCCATTTCACCACGTCCTGCTGTGGTCTATTGTTAGATATATCCTCCTTCACTACCATCTGTTTCCCTTACTTGTAACATTTCCTCCATTCCTCATCCATATTGAGCCTTATGACCTTATAATTGTGGTTTGTTTTTGTTTTTGCAGAAGTGGGAAACAGATGCTTATAACTACTGTTTGTACAAGCATACAGTAGTTAACCTACATCCTCACAGCACCTTATCTATTTGTCTGTAACATCTACCATTGTTTGCAGGCACATTTCATTCTTGTATGCACATTTTAGCTAATACAAAAACAATTATATATTTCCTTCACATAGTTTTCATTCTTGTTGACTCAGTTCTTGCTTGAAACAATTATACACTGGTGTGAGTTAATTTACCTTGCATAAGTAATTATGATTGCAGAAGTAACACTACTTTACCTATACCCCACACCTTCCTACCTGTGGAGTCATAACCTGCGTTGTGCCTACCTCTTTCTAAGTGCTGTCCACAATATTGTCAGCCTTGTGGATACTCCACAGCATTCACAGCCATGGCTCCAGCTCCTAAACGTCAGCTTCACAGGACACCTTGCAGCACACGTTCAGGGTAAATGTAGGGGAGTGGGTCTGGGTGGGTTACTCTTCAGAGGGTCAGTGTGGACTTGTTGGCTGAAGGGCCTGTTTCCACAATGTAGGGAATCTAATCTAATCATGTTGTGGTCCCAGGCACTGAGTTATGCCCAAGTTCCTCTTTGGAGCAGGAGGGATATACCATGGTCTTGGGCTCTGTTCCACGATTTACAAATCTTACACACTTCAATAATTGAACTTCTAAATTCCAATTAAAAACCAGCCTTGTCTGTCCCATATTTTCTTGTAAGGCAACTCAGCTATTCCAGGAATTAGTACTGTGCCCATAACATTATTATGTAGTCTCTTCACAATTCCTGTCAATGTTTCTTAGCTTCATCCAACAGATTCTGCATTTTGTCCTTTTGATTTTCAACCTCCCTTAAATAATTGGATTAGTCCACTACTATTACCATCAAAACAATGGGCCCTTTCTGCTTTTCTGCCTTTCCTTCCAAAATCTTGAATATCTTTGACAAGTCAGTTCCTGGTCTTGGTCAGCCCACATCCATGTTCAGGTTTGGAAAGCTGTGCAGGAAAATGCACTAAGACAGGTTAAGAAGAAAGACAAGTTAATTGAAAAGAATTGAGATAAGGCAGATGGTACCTGCACCGAGACACCTTTCAGTGCAGGGTCAGTGATGAGGCGGCTCCCGACTGTTCGTAATGGCGGTATTGACCTGGTGCCTGGCAGGGCAGGATCCTGTGTGGTGGGCTTGTGCAGGGTTTCAGTCTTGGCTTGGAGAGATGTTCTTGTCCCAGCGTGGAGGTGGTCTTCAGTGGCTTCTGAGTATTCCAGCAGCCCAGTGTAATGGAGATCTTGGCCCGGCCCTTGGGGGGAGGTTTCAGCCTAGTTTTCCAGCATGTCCTGAACCAAGGAGTCGTTAATTGAACTGTGATGAACTTTTACTTTATTTTCTTATTTATAACATCTGTTGGTAATTTAGGTACTGTGGCATGGCGACATATAAACTTTTCACTTCTTTGTAAAAATACATGTGACAATAAATTGCTATTCCATTTTAAAATGGTGATTAGATTATATCCATTTATCTATATTATTGCCTTTCAATCATCTACCTTGTTGTGAATGCTGCATACATTTAGACTGAGTGCCTTTAACTTTGTCTTGTTGACATTATTCCACATTCTAAACTTAGTTGTTGATTCCCTACATTTCCCTTGCCTTCTAATTTCACTTGTCACTTTTCTACTTCCAATTGCCAGCTCTATTTTTTTCTAAGCTGATCCACCCCTCAGGTTCCCATCCCTATGACAACCTTTTAAAAAGCCTCCTCAACACCATTAGCAAATCTCTCTGAAGATATCAGTCCCGTTCCTGTTGAGTTACATCCATCCAGCTTGTGCAGGCCACAGTTGCCCCAGAACATTCCCAGTGTCTCTGAAATCTCCAGCCATATATTCGATTATTTCATCATTCTATTCCTTTGACCAGTAGCATTTGGTGCAAGAAGTAATCCTGAGATTACTGCTGTTGAGATTCCTTATTTAATTTCCTGTTTTTAACTTCCAAAAAGTTTTTCTCAGAATCTCATCCCATAAACCTTGTGTAATTGTTTCATCATTGCATGATTGCAACTGTCGATTGGGATATCTGAAACAGTGGCATTTAAAATCTGGACTAATATCAAGCAAGGCTGAGCGATAGATCCCATATTATTTACAACCACCTCATTAAAGATCAACTAACCTCTGGTTAAGTGCCACCTAGATGGAAAACTCTTTAATCCCAAGCAAGCATGGAGAATGCTGGAGAAACTCGGCAGGTCTGGCAGCATCTGTGGAGAGAGAAAGTTATATTTCAAGACCAGTATGACTCCTCTTCAGATCGAGGGCAACATGGTGGCTCAATGACTGCCTTGGGCTACAGAATTGACAAGACTGTATGTTCTACCTGTGGGAAGATAAAGTGAGGGTGATCATGGTGGCTCAGTGGTTAGCACTGCTGCCTCACAGTGCCGGGGACCCAAGTTTGATTCTACTCTCAGGCGACTGTCTGTCTGTGTGGAGTTTGCACGTTCTCCTCATGTCTATGTCAGTTTCCTCTGTGTGCTCTGGTTTCTTCTCACACTCCAAAGATGTGCAGGTGAGGTGGATTGGTCAAGCTAAATTGACTGTAGTATCCAGGGATGCACAGGCTAGGTGGATTAGCAGCAGGAAATGCAGAGTTACAGGGGTGGGTCTGGGTGGAATGCTCTTCTTGGGGGTGGTGTGGACTTGACTGGCAAAATGGCCTACTTCCACACCGTATAGATTCTATGAGAACTCACAAAGCACTCTTTACCCTCTGCTGCTTCCATGCCTAAGGTAAACTGACCACCACAGACATACTTTGTGTCCTACAATATAAAGTTGATTACAGTGTCACTGCTTACTCTGCACCAGATTTATATGCCACTCCTGATCTCTTAAATTATCCATCTGCTTATCCTGAACATTACCAAACAAAATTCTTAAATCAAGCAAGACCTATTCAATCAAATTTTGCAACTCTATTATATGATGGAGAAACACTGTAATATGTTGATCACTTCCTCTTCCTTGGCAGCCACTATTGACTGGGAAATCCAACACAACCAACTACAAGAGAGGTAATTGATATTTGGTTTCAGTTTCCCAAAAGTCCCTTGACTGTCCTATTAGGTTGGCAGACAGTGAAAAGGGAGGGCGATGGAAAACAGGAATCTACAGAGGGAGTATGTTAGAAGCTATTAGAAAAGAAGTTATCAGCACTTTGATAAGTTCATGGTAATCAGTCAGTGTCAACATGATTTTGTGAAAGGGAACTCCTGTTTGATCAACCTAATGGAATTCATTCAGAAGGTAATATGTGATGCAGATAAAGGGAACTGGTTGATGTATTGATCTTGGGTTTTGATTGGGTAAAATCGGGGGAGTCTGGATTGAATCAGTAAGTGTTGGGGTGTATGTTGGCAGCCCAAAGTAGCTAAAAGTTGGGGAAGAGGGTGTAATACTATGCAGAGTGTCAGTTTAATAGTTATCCAGCAGTTAAAGCAGTTTAATTTCTCTTAACTCCAAGGTAACTATAAAACGAAGTCAGCCAGAATCACCTGAAGTCTCAGAAAAGGTTCCAACACTGAGTTAGAAGGCTCCTGCTGTATACCCATAAGAAGCTTCAACTTCCTGACCAGTTCCTAGGGAGTCAGTTGTTCTGCATTTCTGCTGATGTGCTACTTGTACCAATGCTGCTGCAATGACTACCTTCCCACCTGGAATAACATTTCAATATCCATGGATGCTATGCAATATCGTATCCTTCATGTCAATTGTTGCTAATTAAACTAATTTGTACACAAATACATTCTAAATTTAGAAACTTCAAAAATAAGACTACCCTACATTTGAAAGTGAATGATGAGAATTGCAGTTCTTGAGACTTTTTAATTTTGAAAGAATATATAGTTATTTATTTGAAGATAATGTTTGCAAAAAGGGTATTTGATTGAAATACAAATGTTCAAATAAAATGCAAACAAAACTTAGTCACACTTAAGTGTGTTTAAAAAACCAATATCATAACAAAATGAATTCTACAGAAAGTCTTTTACTATTATAATGGTATTTTTTGATCAGATTCTGGTCACAAAATTTCTGTAGCTTTAGCCTTGGAGCACTATGTCATGTCAGGCACAGTGGCGCTCCAAGTTGTCAATTAAATCTCATGCAATTAATCATCACACAACCCAACTCCAAGTAGCACTGAAGGTTGACTTCCCATTATTGCCTTGAGGAGTGAGACTGCTCAGTTAGAGTCAGCATTGCAACATTGATACTGTGCAGTCTGACAGTATCACTGTAAATACTGAATCTCATTTTTAGTGCCCTTTCTGACACGCTGATAATTTGCAGTTATTGCTTAGGAACATTTTATGATTGACAAGCTATGATGTATGTTTCATATCCTCACAAAAAGAAGCAAATGAGAAACAGACAGAACTCAAGAGGGAACTTTCCTGTCATTTAAAAAAAATCACTGAAGGGTTTTGGGCATCACTGGCTGTGCCAGTATTTAATGCTAATCCTTGAGAAGGTGGTGAGCTGTCGTCTTGAACGGCTGCAGCCCATGCCATGTGCTGTAGGTAGACCCACACTGCTATTAGGGAAGGAGTTCTAGGATTTTGACTCAACAACAGTGTACGAATGGCAGTATATTTGCAAGTCAGAATGGCAAGTGGCTTGAAGAGGAACACACAGTTGGTTATGTTTCCATGAATCTGCTGCCCTAGTCCATCTAGGTGGAAGTGGCTGTGAGTTTGCAAAGTGCTGTCCAAGCAGCCTTGGTGAATTTCTGCAGTGCACCTTGTAGATAGTACTGAGTGTCAATGGCGGAGGGAGTGGATGTTTGTGGATTTGCAAACATGCTGCTTTGTACTGGATGATCTTAAGCTTCTTAAGTATTGTTGGAGCTACACCCATGCAGACAAGTGAGGAGTATCCATCACACTCCTGATCTGTGTCTTGTAGATGTTGGACAGGCTCTGGCGAGGCTGGAGGGGATTTATTTACTGCAGGATTTTTAGTTTCTGACCCTTTCTTGTATTAAATGGCTAAGCCAGCTCAGTCTCTGGTCAAAGATAACCCCGAGGGGTTATCAGCAAGGAGAATTCAACAAAAGTTACGTAACTCACCCCATCATAGCACTTTACTGAGACGTAAGGAAATGATGGCATAGTGTTAATGTCACTAGACTAATAAATCTAGTCCAAGCTAATGCTCTGGGGACCTGACTTCAAATCCTACTAAAGCAGCTGATGGAATTTAAATTCAGTTAATAAAATCTGCAATTGAAAGCTAGTCTCCGTCATGGTGATCATGAAATTATCATCGATTGTCATAAATACTTTATCTGGTTTATTAATGTGCTTTTAGGGAAGAAAATCTGCCATCCTAATCAGATCTGTCTACGCGTGACCACAGACTCACAGTAATGTGGTTGATTTTCACATGCTGTCTGCAATGGCCCAGCAAGTCACTCAGTGAGGGATGGACAACAAATGCTGCCTTTGTCTGAGATGCGCCTATCTCTACCGGGAAAAGAAAATAACGACAAAGAAGCAAAAGAAAACCATCAAAGTGGATACACCAACACGGGCAAGAGCATCAACGGGCATTCTGAGAAGGAGCAGAAATGAGCAAATGATGAGAAAACAGCTGTCTCAACTGCCCTTGGCCAAAATGTCTGAGGATCAAGATCCCAGGAGCCCAGTTTATATAACATCTCTGAATTGCAAGTCTTGATCTCATGACGGCAGTTTTTTCTGTGACAGTAGAAAAATTGAAAGAATGCACAAGGCCCAGCTAAAAAACCAGTGTAGGACATGGAATGAAAAGCAGCCTGAAAACTAAGGTGGCTCAGGAATCAAGGAAGCCTCAAGGCATCAGGAAGAGGCTTTCAGGGCAATTGCCTGTTCTACAGAGGCAGCAAAATCTGCTTTCATGAATGGTCCAGAGCACCTTTAGCTCTGAACTTTCTGGAATTAATTGGGACTATTTGACCTGATCTTGTACAGATCTGTTTGCTCAGTAGAACCTATCCCCAGCACTAATGAGCCACAAATGTTGGCTGCAGATGCTCCTGTGTCTCACAGCTGTGAGAGGAAGTCCTTCTAATTTCCAGGATCTGTCAATTTCATGATGTGGATATTTGCAAGCCAAGCATGTTTCTGCCTTCTCCTTACCTCCACTTCTTCATTCTCCATGTTTACATTATTCACCACATTGTAGCAGAAGAACGCTGACTCTGCAGAGGGAGTTATTTATTTTATTCTGCAAACTTGTCATTACATTTTCTGTAGCTTGCAATGTACCTTTTAAATGCTTAGAAATTGTGGCCCAGACTTTAGCCTAGAGATGAGTTCCTTTTCAGGGTCACTGTTGTGAGATTGGGAAATCCAGAAGAATAGGCTTCCTGAACGTTTTAGCTCTGTGCATGGTGGGAGGACATGTGAAAACAACTTGAATCACAGAGGCTTCAATTATTGGGGGTGTGGCATTTGGGATTGCTGTCAATAATGGTGGGCAGAAGACCTGATTACGGTGGTGGGTGGTTCTGGTGGTCATGGTGGGAGGATGGTTGAACGATGGTCAGATCACTTGGTGGTTATGAGGGTGCAGAGGTATTTTAATGCAGGTCAGCCCACTGTAGAATAAATGGTCAGTTTGTCATAATAGTCAGGTTGAAGGCAACACAGTGAAATAGTGGCTAGATGGTTGGGGAGATTCTTATACTGTCAGGCAGGTAAGAGACGCTATGATGGTTATCACATGGTTTGGGGTGAGAGTCTCAATGGCTGTCAGGAGTTTTATGGTTCAGGAGTCACAAATTATTGAAGTGTTTTTAAGATGGTTTACTAACAGTAGCCAACATTCAAATGTCATACAATAGGTTGGAAAAACATATAAACCATGACAATTGACAGTGACAATTGAACTTGGGGGAAGTAAAAGGACAGAGCGCAGTGTGTGTTGACCACTGTAGATATAGCAACAGTAGCAAAAACATTAGGCGGCTGTTCCCTGATGTTTCTACATCTGAAGGCAGCTGCCTGACAAGCACGGTCCCCTTACTCTGAATTAATATACTTTATATTTCGGGTTTTCTTAACACTATGACTGTCATTTGTTCAACCAGCTCAAGCCAATGAGAGCAGCACAGGTCCCTAGCTATCACCAACTCTTGATGATGATTTTAGCTTGTGATACAGACACTTGGACAAATTACGCAAGGACCCATCAGACTTCTTGCAGTCAGCTCAGAAATGTATGTATCTTTATTTTGCCTCCAAAAAGATCTGGTAAGATTAAGTTTTCTGCAGAGAGGGCGAGGTTATTTTTGTACTGTGCAATATAGTTAGGTTTTTATTTATGTGTAATAAGCTTTTATGTTCTTTTGTTAGACACATTGGCAGCCTGGGAGAAAGTGAGGACTGCAGATGCTGGAGATCAGAGTCGAGAGTGTGGTGCTGGGAAAGCGCAGCAGGTCAGGCAGCATCTGGGGAGCAGGAGAATCGACGTTTCGGGCATAAGCCGTTCATCAGGAATGTGGGGGGTGTGGTGGGCAATGGGGGAAAGGGGCTGAGAGATAAATGGAAGGGGGGATGTGGCTGGGGGGAAGGTAGTTTGGAAGGTGATAAGTAATTGCTTCCCAGCTATCTTCCCTCCCTACCCCCCCAGTCCCATCCCCCTCCTACTTATCTCTCAGCTCCCTTCTCCCCCCACCCCATATTCCTGATGAAGGGCTTACGCCCAAAATGTCGATAGTTCTGGTCCTCAGATGCTGCCTGATCTGCTCTGCTTTTCCATTGGCAGCCTGACCAGCTGAGCAAATTGCAAAAATATAATTTATGGTTTATCAAGCCCGTTTCACTTTGGGATTCTGGAATTTGACTTGTCCAGTGTTAATATCAGCCTGAATCCCAATGTGTTGGTCAGGTAGATGTGCTACATTGCAATAGTTCTATCAGTTCACCCCCTCAGCCTCCTATGCTTTAGCAGAAACAATCCAAGTTTGTCCAAACTCTTTGAGTTAATATATTCCAATCCAGGCAACATCCTGACAAACCTCTTTTGCACCTTCTTCCAAAGGCTTCACATCCTTTCTGTAGTGTAGCAATCAAAACTGCACACATGTGGCATAACTGAAGGTTTATACAGCTATAATATGACCTGCCAAATTTTTTTATTTAATGGCCCAACTGATGAAGGCAAGCATGCCATACACCACCTTTACCATCTTATCTAAGTGTGTTGCAACTTTCAGCGACCTATTGATTTGAATCCAAGATCCTTCCGTATATCAGTGCTCCTTGGGGTCCTTCTTGTCATTTACTGTATGGTTTTCCTCTTGTATTTGACATCGCAAAATGCATCGTCTCACACTTGTCTGAATTAAACTTTATGTGCAATTTCTCCACTCAATATTCCAACTAATCTATATCCTGCTGTATCCTTTGACACCCTTCCTCACCATCCACAACTCCAGCAATTTTTGTGTCACCTGCAAACTTACTAAGCAGACCACTGACATTTTCACCCAAATCATTTATATGGATCCTTGCACTGGTCTCAGATCTCCGTTCAGAAAAACACCCCTCCACAACTACCCTCTGTCTTCTGTGACCAAGCCAATTTTATATCCAACTTCCCAACACACCATGGATCCCACATGACTTAATCTTCTGGACCAGCCTATCATAATGGATCTTGTCAAATACTTTAGTAAAGTCCATGTGGACAACATTCACTGCCTCATCAGTCATTTTTACCACTTCCTCAAAAAACTCAATCAAATTTGTGAGACACAACCTCCCCTGCACAAAGCTATTCTGACTCTGCTTAATAAGCCCACTCTTTTACAGATGCGAGTGAGTCCTGTCCCTAAGAATCTTCTCCAATATTTTCTGACCACTGATATAAGGCTCACCAGCCTATAAGTTCCTGCATTATCCCAGTTGCCCTCTTAAACAAAGAAATAACATTGGTTATTCTCCAGTCTTCTGGAACCTCACCCGTGGCTAAAAATGATACAAAGATCTCATAAGTTCTCAGCATTTTCAAAGAAAAAAGAGAACAAAGAAAGTTGCAGCACAGGAACAGGCCCTCCGCCCTACGCTGATCAAAATTCTCTGTCTAAGCATGTTCCCTATTTTCCAAGGATCTGTATCCCTCTGCTCCCTGCCCATTCATATATCTGTCTAGATACATCTTAAATGCTGCTATCGTGCCCATCTCTACCATCTCCGCTGGCAACGCATTCTAGGCACCCACCTCCCTCTGCATAAAGAATTTTCCATGCATATCTCCTTAAACATTTCCCCTCTCACCTTGAACTTGTGACCCCTAGTAACTCTGTCCCCCACTCTGGGGGGGAAAAGCTTCTTGCTATTCACCCTCTCTATACCTCTCATAATTTTTTACTCAATCAGGTCCCCCCTCAACCTCCATCTTTCTAATGAAAGTAATCCTAATCTACTCAACCTCTCTTCATAGCTAGCGCCCTCCATACCAGGCAACATCCTGGTGAACCTTCTCTGCCCCCTCTCCAAAGCATCCGCATCCTCTTGGTAATGTGATGACCAGAACTACATGCAGTATTCCAAATGTAGCTGAACCAAAGTCCTACATAACTGTAACATGACCTGCCAACACTTGTACTCAATACCCCGTCCAATGAAGGAAAGCATGTCAATATGCCTTCTTGACCACTCTGCGTTGCCACGGTCAGTGTACAATGGACCTGAACACCCAGATGTCTCTATACATGAATTTTCCCCTGGCCTTTTCCATGTACTGTACAGTTTGCTCCTGAATTTGATCTTCCAAATGCATCACCTCGCATTTGCCCAGATTGAATTCCATCTGCCATTTCTCCACCCAACTCTCCAATCTATCTATATTCTCCTGCATTCTCTGACAGTCCCCTTCACTATCTCTTAGCTCAACTCACAATTTCATCTGTCATCTATGGTTCCCTCATCTTGCCATTTCTATCCCTCATTTTCACAGGAACATATCTCTCCTGAACTCTAATCAACCTCTGTTTAAAAGCCCCCCACATATCGAATGTGGATTTACTCTCAAACAGCTGCTCCCAATCCACATTCCCCAGCTCCTGCTGAATTTTGCTAAAGTTGGCCTTCCCGCAATTTAGCACTCTTCCTTTAGGACCTCTCTGGTCTTTTTCCATAAGTATTCTAAAACTTACGGAATTGTGATCACTATTCCTAAAGCAATCCCCTACTGAAACTTCAACCACCTGGCTAAGCTCAATGCCCCACACCAAGGTCCAGTGTGGCCCCTTCCCGAGTTGGACTAATTACATACTGCCCTACAAAGCCCTCCTGGATACTCCTTACAAATTCTGCTCCACCTAAACCTCTAACACGAAGTGAATCCTAGTCAGTGTTGGGAAAATTAAAACCTATTACCACCACTCTGTTGCTTCTACATCTTTCTATGATCTTTCTACATATTTGTACGTCTATCTCATGTTTGCTGTAGTACAGCCCCAACATTGTTACTGCATGCTTCCTATTTCTGAGCTCTGCCCATATTGCCTCACTGCTTGAGTCTTCCATAGTGCCCTCCTTCAGCACAGCTATAATATCCTCTCTCTGACCAGTAATGCAACGCATCCATCCATTTTACCTCCCTCTCTATCCCGTCTGAAGCATTTATATCCTGGGATATTTAGCTGCCAATCTTGCCCTTCCCTCTACCAAGTCTAAGTAACAGCAATAGCATCATACTCCCAGGTACTAATCCAAGCCCTAAGTTCATCTGCCTTACCTACTATACTTCTCGCATTAAAACAAATGCACCTCAGACCACCTGCTCCTCTGTGTTCATCTGTCATTCCTGCCTACTCTTCTCCTTATTCACGCTGACTTCATTATCTATTTCCTTACAGGCTTTAGTTACTATCTCCTTCCTGTCCACCAACCTCCTTATTTGGTTGCCATCCCCCTGCCACATTAATTTAAACCCTTCCCACCAGCATTAGCAAAAACACCCTCCAGGACATTGCCGGTCCTGCCCAGGTGCAGGCCGTCTGATTTGTAATAGTCCCAGTTCACCCCAGAACCAGTCCCAATGTCCCAAACACCTCCCTCCTGCACTATCTCTCAAGTCACTCATTCACCTTGACTATTCTTTCATTTCTACTCTGACTCTCACGTGGCACTGGTAGCAATCCTGAGATTACTACCTTTGAGGTCTTTTTTTTAACTTGACTCCTAACACCCTAAATTCTGCTTGTAGGACCTCATCCTGTTTTTACCTCTATCATTGGTGCCTTTAGGCACCACAACAGCTGGCTAGTCACCCTCCCCCTTCAGAATGTCCTGCAGCCGGTCTGAGATATCCCTGACCTATGCACCCATGGCAATATACCATTTGGGAATCTCGTTTTCGACCACAGAACCACCTATCTACTCGGCTTACAATTGAATCCCCTAATGACTATAGGCCTTCCACTCTTTTGCCTGCCCTCTGTACAGCAGAGCCAGCCACGGTGTCATGAACCTGGCTACTGCTGCCTGCCATCTCTCCCAACAGTATCCAAAATGGTATACCAAATGGAGGGAGATGACCACAGGGGACACCTGCACTGCCTTCCTGCTCTTTCTCTGAATTTTGTCACCCATTGCCTTTCTCCTTCAGCAATCCTAATCTGCAGTGTGACCAATTTACTAAACGTGCTATCCACAACCTCCTCAGCAGCGCGGATGCTTCAAAGTGAGTCTGTCCGCAGCTCCAGAGCCATCATGCAGTCTAACAAGAGCTGCAGCTGGACACACTTCCTTCACGTGAAGGAATCAGGGACATCAGCTGCATCCCCGAGCTCCCACATTGAACAAGAGGAGCATAACATGGGTCTGGGATCTCCTCCCATTTTTACTCTTAAGCTTAACTTAGTCCAACTATAATATCAAATAATAGATCAATGAAATGAAAAAAATCACACTACTTACTAGTACATGATTTAAAAAAAAAGAAAAAGAAAACCCTTACCTTATCAGCACACCACAGTTTTATTTTGGTTAGAGGAGGAGGGCAGGTGGGAGACACTACACGTGTTGTGTTTCTAGTTTAGAGATTGTCCAAATATGTCAGTTCACTCACCTTCCCAGAGCAAAGCTTGATTGCTCCCACTCAGCTCCCTGCTGAAGTGAAGGCCCAATGTCCTGGCGGTAAGTATTTATAGCCTTCACTCGCCTTCCCACAGTGCAATTCAACCGCTCCCACTCAGCTCCGCTTCCTATCCTGTCCTTGGATATACCCCATTCGGCCCTGGGGAATTCTCTACCCTTTAATATTTTTCGAGACACTCAACACCACCACCTTCTTAATAATCAGCACGTCCTCGAATATCACCTCCTTAATCACATCATCCATGATGTTCTGTTTGGTGAATACTGATAGGAAATACTCCTTAAGGACATAACCAATGTTCCTCTGACTTCACATATAAATTCCATCTTTCGGCCTTGAATGGAACTATCTTCTCTCCAGATGGCTTCTTGCTCCTGACATACATATAAAAGGCTTGAGTTTCTCCTTAATCCTACATGCCAAGGACATTCAATGCCCATTTGCAATCCTCCTAATTCCATGTGTATTCTCATTCCTGCTTCCTTTATATCCCTTAAGGGCTTTGTCCAATTTCAAAGTTAAAAATCACACATTACCAGGTTATAGAGCAACAGGTTTAATTTGGAAGCACTAGCTTTCGGAGCGCTGCTCCTTCATCAGGTGGTTGTGAAGAAGAGATGCTCTGAAAGCTAGTGCTTCCAATGAAACCTGTTGGACAATAACGTGGTATTATGTGATTTTTAATTTTGTACACCCCAGTCCAATACTGGCATCTCCAAATCTTGTCCAATTTCAGTTTCTGAACCTTTATATCAGCTTCCTTTTGCCTTTTCGTCTGAACTATCAACATCTTCTGTCATCCAGGCTTCCTAAATCTTGCTGTCCTTTTCTTTCCTCCTCATGTGAAACATGCTGTCCTGAACTGTGATCAACTGACCTTTAAAAGACTCTCATGTTGGATGTGGATTAACCCTCAAAAAGGCCATCCCCAATCTAATTTCTCCAGCTCCTGCCTAATATTGTTGGGATTAGCCTTCTCCCAATTTACCAGTTTCACCCAAGGATCAGTTTCATCCTTATCCGTAACTATCTTAAAAATGTATGCAATTATGATATTTATTCCCAAAATGCTCCCCCAATGAAACTTTGGTCACCTGACCAGACTCATTCCCCAACACAAGGTCCATTATAGCCCTTTCTTTAGTTGGACAATCGGCATATTGTTTCAAGTAACCATTCTGGATGCACCTGACAATGATCTCTTGTCCATTCGATTAGATTAGATTAGATTTTAGATTAGATTACATTACAGTGTGGAAACAGGCCCTTTGGCCCAACAAGTCCACACCGACCCGCCGAAGCGCAACCCACCCATTCCCCTACATTTCGGAGGAGGAGCGTCTTATCTTCCGACTGGGAACCCTCCAACCACAGGGGATGAACTTGGACTTCACCAGTTTCTTCATCCCCCCTCCCCCCACCTTGTCTCAGCCGGATCCCTCCAGCCCGGCACCGCCTTCCTGACCTGCAGTCTTCTTCTTGACCTCTCCGCCTCCATCCTACTCCGACCTATCACCCTCACCTTGACCTCTTTCCACCTATCACATTTCCAACTCCCCTCCTCCAAGTCCCTCCTCCCTACCTTTTATCTTCTCCTGCTGAACACTCTCTGCTCATTCCTGAAGAAGGGCCTGTGCCCGAAACGTCGAATCTCCTGTTCCCTGGGATGCTGCCTGACCTGCTGTGCTGTTCCAGCAATAAAGTTTCAACTTTGATCTCCAGCATCTGCAGACCTCACTTTCTCCCCTACATTTACCCCTTACCTAACACTACGGGCAATTTAGCATGGCCAATTCACCTGACCTGCAGGTCTTTGGACTGTGGGGGGAAACCGGAGCACCCGGAGGAAACCCACGCAGACACGGGGAGAACGTGCAAACTCCACACAGTCAGTCGCCTGAGGCGGGAATTGATCCCGGGTCTCCGGCGCTGTGAGGCAGCAGTGCTAACCACTGTGCCACCGTGCCGCCCACAAATCATCCATTCATTTGTACAAATTGCAGTAAGTTGAGGCGCAGAACACATCCCTGTGGCATACTGCTTGCCAACAAAAAAAATCTAAATATGCCTACTTTTTTTTTGTTAACTAGTAAGTCTTACCCTTGCCAAAATGTTACCCTGGAAACCGGAAGCTTTTATATGCTGTAATTACCTTTGTGGCACCTTGTGAAAAGCCTTCTGGAAATCTAAGTACAATACCTCAATCAATTGTCCTTTATCCACAGCATGTTATTTCTTCAAATAACTCCAATAAATTGGTTAAACATGACTTCAAACTAAGGAGATCTCAGCTATCTGTAAGAATAATAGGGTGGTTATTGCAGGGGATTTTAACTTTCCAAACATAGACTGGGACTGCCAGAGTGTGAAGGGTTTAGATGGAGAGGAATTTGTTAAGTGTGTACAAGAAAATTTTCTGATTCAGTATGTGGATGTACCTACTAGAGAAGGTGCAAAACTTGACCTACTCTTGGGAAATAAGGCAGGGCGGGTGACTGAGGTGTCTGTGGGGGAGCACTTTGGGGCCAGCGACCATAATTCTATTAGATTTAAAATAATGATGGAAAAGGATAGACCAGATCTAAAAGTTGAAGTTCTAAATTGGAGAAAGGCCAATTTTGACAGTATTAGGCACGAACTTTCAAAAGCTGATGGGGGGGTAAATGTTTGCAGGTAAAGGGACGGCTGGAAAATGGGAAGCCTTCAGAAATGAGATAACGAGAATCCAGAGACAGTAACTTCTTGTTAGGGTGAAAGGAAAGATTGATAGGTATAGGGAATGCTGGATGACTAAAGAAGTTGAGGGTTTGGTTAAGAAAAAGAAGCAAGCTTATGTGAAGTACAGACAGGATAGATCGAGTGAATCCTTAGAAGAGTGTAAAGGAAGTAGGAGTATACTTAAGAGGAAATCAGGAGGGCAAAAAGGGGACATGAGATGACTTTGGCAAATAGAATTAAGGAGAATCCAATGAGTTTTTACAAATATGTTAAGGACAAAAGGATATCTAGGGAGAGAATAGGACCCCTCAAAGATCAGCAAGGTGACCTTTGTGTGGAGTCACAGAAAATGGGGGAGATACTAACTGAGTATTTTGCATCAGTATTTACTGATGGAAAAGGATATGGAAGATATAGACTGTAGGGAAATAGATGGTGACATCTTGCAAAATGTCCATATTACAGAGGAGAAAATGCTGAATGTCTTGAAATGGGTAAAGGTGGATAAATCCCCAGGACCTGATCAGGTGTACCTGAGAACTCTGTGGGAAGCTAGGGAAGTGATTACTGGGCCACTTACTGAGATATTTCTATCACCGATAGTCACAGGTGAGGTGCCGGAAGACTGGAGGTTGGCAAATGTGGTGCCACTGTTTAAGAAGGGCGGTAAGGACAAGCCAGGGAACTATACACCAGTGAGCCTGACGTCGGTGGTAGGCAAGTAGTTGGAGGGAATCCTGAGGGACAGGATGTACATTTATTTAAAAAGGCAAGGACTGATTCGGGTTAGTTCGCATGGCTTTGTGCGTGGGAAATCATTCCTGAAGAAGGCTAATGCCCGAAACGTCGATTCTCCTGTTCCCTAGATGCTGCCTGACCTGCTGCGCTTTTCCAGCAACACATTTCCATCTCTGATCTCCAGCATCTGCAGACCTCACTTTCTCCACGTGGGAAATCATGTCTCACAAACTTGATTGAGTTTTTTGAGGAAGTAACAAAGGATTGATGAGGGCAGAGTGGTGTATGTGATCTCTATGGACTTCAGTAAGGCATTCAACAAGGTTCCCCATGGAAGACTGATTAGCAAGGTTAGATCTCACGTAATGCAGGGAGAATAGCCATTTGGATACAGAACTGGCTCAAAGGTAGAAGACAGAGGGTGGTGGTGGGAGGGTTGTTTTTCAGACTGGAGGCCTGTGTCCAGTGGAGTGCCACAAGGATTGGTGCTGGGTCTACTTTTTGTCATAAATGATTTGGATGTGAGCATAAGAGGTACAGTTAGTAAGTTTGCAGATGACACCAACATTGGAGGTGTAGTGAACAGCGAAGAGGGTTACCTCAGATTACAACAGGATCAGATAAATGCGAGGTGCTGCATTTGGGAAAGCAAATTTTAGCAGGACTTATACACTTAATGGAAAGGTCCTAGGGAGTGTTGCTTAACAAAGAGACGTTGAAATGCAGGTTCATAGCTCCTTGAGTCGCAGGTAGATAGGATAGTGAAGAAGGCGTTTAGTATGCATTCCTTTATTGGTCAGAGTATTGAGTACTGGAGTTGGGAGGTCATGTTGAGGCTGTACAGGACATTGGTTAGGCCACTGTTGGAATATTGCATGCAGTTCTGGTCTCCTTCCCATCGGAAAGATGTTGTGAAACTTGAAAGGGTTCAGAAAAGATTTCCAAGGATGTTGCCAGGGTTGGAGGTTTTGAGCTATAGGGAGAGGCTGAACAGGCTGGGGCTGTTTTCCCTGGAGCGTCGGAGGCTGAGGGGTGACCTTATAGAGGTTTACAAAATTATGAGGGGCATGGATAGGATAAATAGGCAAAGTCTTTTCCCTGGGGTCAGGGAGTCAAGAACTAGAGGGCATAGGTTTAGGGTGAGAGGGGAAAGATATAAGAGACCACGGGGCAACTTTTTCACGCAGAGGGTGGTACGTGTATGGAATAAGCTGCCAAAGGAAGTGGTGGAGGATGGTACAGTTGCAACATTTAAGAGGCATTTGGATGGGTATATGAATAGGAAGGATTTGGAGGGATATGGGCTGGGTACTGGCAGGTGGGACTAGATTGGGTTGGGATATTTGGTCGGCATGGACGGGTTGGACCGAAGGGTCTGTTTCCATGCTGTACATCTCTATGACTCTATGACTGTATGACTTCCTTTCACAAATCCATGTTGATTCTACTTAATTACTGTGAAATGTTCTGAGTATTATGCTATAATGTCTTTAATAATAGCTTCTAACATCTTCCCTATGACTGATGTTTAGCTAACTGGCCTGCAGTTTCCTGCTTTGTGTCTCCCTTTTATTCCTTGCATTCACCAATTGTCAGTCAAATGACACTTTCCCAGATCTAGACCATTTTGTAAAATTAAAAATAATGCATTAGTTATCTCAGCCACTTCCTTTGAGATCTTCAAATGAAATCAAGTGGAACCCAGGGATTTGACAGCCTGCTGAATTCTACTTTCCTTCTCATTGGAATTTTCTTGAGTTCCTCATTCCATTCCATTTCCTAATTTGCAAATTTTCCTGAGAAGGTACTTGCATTCACTATAGTTCAGGTCAGTGCCAAGTACCTGTCCAACTCATCTACCAGATCCTTACTTTTCTTTGTTAATTCTCCAAACACAACTTCTTTCTTTTAGACTGATGTCCACTTTAATGTTTTTCTTTTTTTAAATACCTGTAGAAATTCTTATTGTCTGTATATATTTCTAGTTACCTTCCTCTTAAACTCTAACTTTGCCCTCCCTAATTTTTAATCATTCTTTGTTATTTTTAAAATTCTGCCTAATCTTCTGACATGCCATGCATCTTTATGTAATTTCATGTTGTCTCTTTTTGTTTGAGACTACCTTTAAGTCTTTTAGAATACTACAGATATACCTGCTAGAAGTTTTTTCTTTGTTAAAATGTATTTATTCTGTGCATTTTGAAATATCCCTTGAGTCTGCTATTGCATTTCTATTTGACCTGTCTCTTAACCTTGTTTGCCATTTCAACATTAGCTGCATTTAGACAATAAGAAATCTAGATATAAAGTATGGTGAAATTACAGCTTAGATTTCTATGAAGATTTGTAGGCTTCTGTTTGACATTTTCCAAATCATCAGACTAGTGGTTTTGGCCTTGAGCTTTTCTAGCTTGTAAAGTAGCTCTATTTCAAGATGAAGAAAACCAGCAGTCATGCAGTGATATCACTGTAGGCTCATACAAGTGAAAAGGAAACCTGTTGTGGGCAAGTGAAATGCTATGTCTCTGCTTGAACAATGTGTACTTTATTCCTCATTCATTGACCCAAATAAACTTGTTGCAATGCCCTTGTGTGAGAATCATATAATCTTCCCCAACCTTTCCTAAATGAATATCCTGTCCACAATAAATTCCCTGAAGGAAAAGCTGTCAAAAGATGCTGCTGGAAACAGCTGATTCAATTTGTGAAACACCAGCTTTATCCTCATTAATGAGGTTTCAGACTCAGCACAAGTGGGGAGGTGTTGCTCATGATCAGAGTGGCCTCTACAGGAACATTCACTGCAAAAAAAGTTTATCACAAGTTTATCAATTGACAATAGAACATAGCTTCATCAATGATCTTCCCTCTATCATAAGGTCAGTAGTAGGATGTTCACTGATGACTGCACAGTATTCAGCACCATTCACAACTTCTCGGATCCAAATGCAGCAAGATCTGGCCAATATCCAGGCTTCGGCTGACAAGTGGCAATAATATTCGCACTACACAACTGCTAAGCAATTTCCATTTCCAATAAAAAACAATCTAATCACCGTCCCTTGACATTCAATGGTAATGCCTTCACTGAATCCTCCACTATCAACATCCTCGAGGTTACCATTGAGCAGAAACTCACCTGGACTCACCACAAAAACACAGTGGCTACAAGAGTAGGTCACAGGCTAGGAATACTAGAAATAACTCAAATCCTGACTCCCCAAAGCCTGTCCCATTATTTATAAGTTTTAAGTCAAAAGTGTGATGTAATATTCCCCACTTGCCTGGATGGGTGCAGCTCTAACAACTCAAGAAGCTTGACACCATCCAGGAGAAATCAGCCTGCTTGATTGTCACCACATCCGTAAGCATCCACTCCCTAACCACCGACACTCAGTAGCAACCGTGTGTACTACCTACAGGATGCACTGCAGAAATTCACCAAAGATCCTGAGACAATATCTTCCAAACCCATGACCACGTCCATCTAGAAGAATAAGGGCAGCGGGTACATGGGAACACCATTACTTGCAAGCCAGTCACCATAATGACTGGGAAATATAATTCTGGTCCTTCACTGTTGCTGGATCAAAATCCTGTAATTCCTTCTTTAATGGCATTGTGGGTCTACTTACAGCATGTGGACTGCAATGATTCAAGAACCAGATCACCACCACCTTCTCAAGGGCGACTAGGGATGGGCAATAAAATGTTGGCCAGCGAGCAATGGCCATGTCCCACGAGTGAATAAAAACAGATTGACTGATGGTCTGTGAAACAGTCTTGATAATACTAAAGCAGAGAGAAGCTTCCAGTTACTGCTCAGTAGCTTATATGGTCTTGAGCTGACCCTGAAGTCAGAGGATTCCTGACTGCTGTATCATTTCCTCCTTGAGTCTGATAAGGTGCTTTCAAAAACAGGATGTAGACCTACCTCCAGTTGTTCCTGAGCTAGGATCCCTTCAATCTAAATCAGTGGAGCAAACATCAAAGGAAGCAGCATCGAGACTCCATGCAGCAACCACATCCCATTTCTATGGTACCCGCTGCTTTATTTCACAGTAATGTAGCTAACGAGTTTAAATGTCCCAGATCTGTTTTGAAAAGCAATGGAGAGTAGGTGAATTCTTACAGTAACTGGCCAAGTGGGAAGAATGGGTGAGGCTGTTGGTAAGGGGCTTGAAGCAGAAGGACAAGGTGCTGGTTGGGAGGATATGGTGGCAAGATTAGAGTGGTGCTGGAAAAGCACAGCAGGTCGGGCAGCATCCGAGGAGCAGGAAAATTATGTTTCAGGCAAAAGCCCAACCTGCTGTGCTTTTCCAGTACCACTCTAATCTTGACTCTAATCTCCAGGATCTCCAGTGCTCGCTTTCACCGAGGATATGATGGCAGATGGGTGAAGTGGATCGGATATCAGTAAGTCAATGGTTCATTGGATCCAGTGGAATGAGTCAGTTTAGGTGGGCCATGTTTGGGTCAGAGGAAAATAGGGGGATATTTGATTGCTTGGGTTTTGTGAGGTTAGCTCAGGGGGAGGGTAGTTATCTATTCAGTTGAAGGGGGATTATGTAGGGGGAGACTGTTTTTCAATAATTGGAGGTCAGCTGCATACTTACTCAAGAGCAAGACTAGGATTTCTGTCAAACATTTTCTGAGGAAGTGTCCACTTAAGTGAGTTGCAACTGTCCGAAATCTCTGATTCTAGCTTGGAATACAAGACTTTTTAGATGGTACTGCAGCGGTGCAGAATTTGCCTGTCACAAGTTCGTGCTTGCTAGGCAATTTCTGTGCAGTCAATGCATTGGGACTTGTGAGGGTTCCCATTGCATATTTTTCAGTGTACATCCAGTCCCTGATCATCCAGATACTGGAAGATATAAGCCACAATGACCTACAGTCTTTGCACTGAATATAATTGCTCTTTAACTTGCTGAGTTAAATTGAAATACACACCATTTGCCTGACTTCAGCCTCCGCTTTCTCTGGCATTCACACAGAAAAAGAATAAATGCTACAGTGATATGCTAATAAACATGGACAAATGTTTTTCCCCTCCTGACACTGAGCAAACCCATGATGGGAGGATAGAGTGGGAGGAAGAGAGGGCTGCAATTTCATACTTGCTCATTGTTTTTGTTTTGCCAACTGTCATTTAACCTGGATCAGAAAATGTGGGTGGTCATAACCCAGCACTTGCATGAAAGGATATGGACTTGCAATTAAAGTGCCTAAATACAGATATTTTCTAGTCAACTGTTCAGAGATATTGTTACATGCCGATGTTAGGTTTCTAATTTAGTAGAAGTGGGTGGGTTTCTGAAGGCTATCGGTGCAATGCAAGTTAAATGAGTTAATAAACATTGAGAGAAATCTGCTTTGGAGTTAGGAACCACTTGATACCCTTATCTTCAAAAAAAACTTTTTCGAATGTAAATTGTCTTTCCACAATACTGTTTGAATAATTGCCTATGTCATTAATACAGAAATTAATCATAAGATTTTGACTTTAAGTGATTAGAGACCTTTAACCAATGCTGTGTAACGATTGAGGTGTACTAGAGAACTGTATCCAATAGATAAAGACCTCTTCCATATTAGTGGTATAGAGAATTAGATATTAATGAATCCAAGTGGTCCCGTGGTTTGATTTCGACATTGATTTAATGTCCTGACATCCATTGAACCTTTTGAAGCATTCTTTCATATTTGTTAAATACAAGGACAATAAACCATACTGGCAAGTCTTTGTTTCTTGAAGATTTCAATCAGCCATTTGAAACCACCTCTGAAAAGATGTCCCTCTCACAAACTCTCAAATCTGCCTATAAAACATAACTGTTGAAGTACCTATTGTTACAACAAAAGATTTAATCTATTTCACACCCCTAATCTCAGACAAATAAACAAACAGGTATTGCAAAATCTCTTTGATGAATGATAAACATTACAAACTTATAAACGTGTCAAACAAACAAAGCTCGTAGCTTCCTTAGAAACTGTATGAATAACGGCGGCACGGTGGCACAGTGGTTAGCACTGCTGCCTCACAGCGCCAGAGACCTGGGTTCAATTCCCGACTCAGGCGACTGACTGTGTGGAGTTTGCACGTTCTCCCTGTGTCTTCGTGGGTTTCCTTCGGGTGCTCCGGTTTCCTCCCACAGTCCAAAGATGTGCAGGTCAGGTGAATTGGCCATGCTAAATTGCCCGTAGTGTGAGGTGAAGGGGTAAATGTAGGGGTATGGGTGGGTTGCGCTTTGGTCGGTGTGGACTTGTTGGGCCGAAGGGCCTGTTTCCACACTGTAATGTAATCTAATCTAATGTAATCTAATCTAATAACCCATCACTGTATGAACCTTCTGTGCCACCAGGCTGCCTGAGGTGATTATTTTAGGATATCTCTTTAATATTAAAAGAAAGCTTATAATATTATTTTCCCAGAAGTATGCAATAAATTAGGCAATGCTGAAAGGTGGTTCTAACCACGGAGAATGTTCTATAAATGGACACAGTTTAATTGACTTTGTAACACTCTCGGTTCACTCTGTTGTCCTGTCAAACATTGAGGGAACAATGGGCAGTCAGGCCTACAACTGTCAAATTTCATTTCACTTATCCCAGCTGGGGGAGGTGACCCTTTGCCAGTTCAAACACTGAGACACAGCCTAGCCTTATGTGTCATTTCTTTCCCCTCTGCCTATTAACATCATTTCCCAGAAAAGACTGACTAATTGGAGCATTTATCCCAGAATAGCCACAGTCTTAGACCTAGTCACCACAGATGGAGCTAGAGGAGCCTTGTAGAATCCTTCTGCCTGAAACCTAACCAACACTGGCAGCTACTATCAATGTGGGAAAAAGTCCCAGAATGTCCTGGTAACGAAAGGTCGGATGTATCCAAACCAGCATCATCCATCTAGCCTTGTTCGTCAGTGAAGTGATTGAAATGTTGTCAAGAGTTATCCTGCAAAGGAGTAACCTGCTCCATGACACTCAGTTTGAGTTTCGCCTGGGTCACTTTGCTCCTGACCTCGTTGTAGCTTTGGTGCAAATCTGGACAAAACAGCTAAACAACAGAGGTGAGGTGGGTGAGAGTGACTTCAAAGCACATTTGGCTGAGTATTGCATCAAGGAACTCAAGCTAAACTACAGTCAATAGGAGTTGGGGGAAAGCTCTCTGCTGGTTAGGATTGTGCTTGGTACAAAGGAAGATGTTTATGGTTCATGGAGTTCAATCATCTCACACCAGGTCATCACAGCAGGAGTTCCTCAGGGAAGTGTTCAAGGTCGAAACAAATTCAGCTGCTTCATCATTTCCGACAAAAGGTCAAAAGTATACAGTCATCAACAAACATCCCAATGCTCAGCACTATGTGTGACATCTCAGATACGGATAGCAAACAAGCGGTAGGCAGCAAAGCCTGGACAAGAGGCAGGCTTTGGCTGATAAGTGGCAAATACTATTCGCACTATGCAAGTGCTAGGCATTAGCCTTCCACAACGTGAGAGAAGCAAACCATTGTTCTCTTGATATTCATGGACATTGCCATAGCTGAATCCTCGACGTTGAACATCCTAGGGGTTATCATTGGCCAGAACCAAATAGGACAAGCCATGTAAAGGTCAGAAGTCACGTGACACCAAGCTATAGTCCAACAGGTTTATTTAAAATCACAAGCTTTCAAAGCACTGCCCCTTTGTCAGGTCAGACTGGTTGGACCAAAGGGTCTGTTTCCGTGCTGTATGACTGTATGACTCTATGATCTAAGCTCTCCATTTTGAGTTTTGTGGCAGCAATCCACTTCCAGCAGGAGAAGAGAAAACCCTTCAAGGAATTTCATCACCTCCATGAAGAAATTGCAATACCCCATTGACTGTCCAAATGGAAATCAGTAACTAGTGATGTTCCACAGGAATCAGTGCTGGGTCCTCTGCTGTTTGTAACATCTATAAATGATCTGGAGGAAAATGTAGGTGGTCTGATTATTAAGTTTGCGGATGATACCAAAATTGCCAGAGTTGTAGATCATGAGGAGGATTGTCAAAGAATACAGCGGGATGTAGATAATTTGCAGATTTGGGCAGAGAAATGGCAGCCGAAGGTTTAATCTGAACAAATGTGAAGTCATGCATTTTGGAAGATCAAATTCAGGTACAAATTATACAAACTCAAAAAGGGATCATGCCGTAAGGTTGAGTGAAATAGGGGTTGATAGGAAGGGTGAGGGCAGTAACAAATTAAAAATACTATATATGAATGCACAAAATATTAGAAATAAGATGGATGAGCTTGTGGATCTTTTGGAAATTAGCAGATACGGTATTGTGAGGATAACTGAGACGTGGCTTCAAGTGGACAGGGTCTGGGAAATGAATATTCAAGGCTACACGTGCTATCGTAAGGGCAGACTGACGGGCAGAGGGGGTGGGGTGGCCCTGTTAGTAAGGGATGATATTCAGTCCCTTGCGCGGGGGGACCTAAAATCAGGGGATGTAGAGTCAGTATGGATAGAGCTGAGGAATTCTAAGGGTAGAAAGACCCTCTTGTGAGTTATCTACAGGCCCCCAAACAGTAGTATGGATGTAGGGTGTAAGTTGAATAAGGAGCTGAAATTGGCCTGTCGCAAAGACGTTACAACAGTTGTTATGGGGGATTTCAACATGCAGGTAGACTGGGAGAATCAGGATGGTATTGGACCTCAAGAAAGAGACTTTGTGGAGTGCCTCCGAGATGGATTCTTAGAACAGCTGGTGCTGGAGCTTGCCAGAGAGAAGGCAATTCTGGATCTGGTATTGTGCAACGAACCAGAATTGATCAGGGACCTCAAAGTGAAGGAGCCATTAGGAGGTAGTGACCATAATACAATAAGCTTCAATCTGCAATTTGAAAGGGAGACGGTACAATCGGTAGTGACAATATTTCAGTTGAATAAAGGGACCTATGGAGCTATGAGGGAGGAGCTGGCCAAAGTTCAATGGTGCAATACCTTAGCAGGGATGACAGTGGAGGAACAATGGCAGATATTTCTGGGTATAATGCAGGAGATGCAGGATCAGTTCATTCCAAAAAGGAAGAAAGATCCTATGAGGAGGCGGGGTAGTTGTGGCTGACGAGGGAATTTAAGAAACATATAAAGTCAAAAGAGAAAAAGTATAGCATAGCAAAGATAAGTGGGAAAACTGAGGACTGGGAAGCTTTTAAAGAAGAACAGAGGATTACTAAGAAGGAAATACACAGAGAAAACATGTGGTACGAAGGTAAACTGGCCAAAAATATAAAGGAGGATAGTAAAAGCTTTTTTAGGTATGTGAAAGGGAAAAAAATGGTTATGACTAAAATTGGGCCCTTGAAGACAGAAACAGGGGAATATATTACGGGGAACAAAGAAATGGCAGAAGAGTTGAATTGGTACTTCAGATCTGTGTTCACTGGGGAAGACACAAGCTATCTCCCAGAGGTAACAGTGGCTAAAGGACCTGAACTGAAGGGAATTTATATTTGCCAGGAATTGGTGTTGGAGAGACTGTTAGGTCTGAAGGTTGATAAGTCCCCGGGGCCTGATGGTCTACATCCCAGGGTACTGAAGGAGGTGTCTCTAGAAATCGTGGATGCATTGGTGATAATTTTCCAGAGTTCGATAGATTCAGGATCAGTTCCTGCGGATTGGAGGGTGGCTAATGTTGTACCACTTTTTAAGAAAGGAACGAGAGAGAAAGCAGGAAATTATAGACCAGTTAGTCTGACCTCAGTGGTGGGAAAGATGCTGGAGTCAATTATAATGGACAAAATTACGACACATCTGGATAGCAATAACAGGATAGGTCAGAGTCAGCATGGATTTATGAAGGGGAAATCATGCTTGACTAATCTTCTGGAATTTTTTGAGGATGTAACTTTGAAGATGGACAAGGGAGATCCAGTGGATATAGTGTACCTGGACTTTCAGAAAGCCTTTGATAAACTCCCACACCGGAGGTTAGTGAGCAAAATTAAGACGCATGGTATTGGGGGCAAAGTACTGACTTGGATTGAAAATTGGTTGGCTGACAGGAAACAAAGAGTAGTGATAAACAGCTCCCTTTCGGAATGGCAGGCGGTGACCAGTGGGGTACCGCAGGGATCAGTGCTGGGACTGCAGCTTTTTACAATATATATTAATGATATAGAAGATGGTATTAATAGTAACATTAGCAAATTTGCTGATGATACAAAGCTGGGTGGCAGGGTGAAATGTGAGGGGGATGTTAAGAGATTACAGGGTGACCTGGACAGGTTAGGTGAGTGGACAGATGCATGGCAGATGCAGTTTAATGTGGATAAATGTATGGTTATCCACTTTGGTGGCAAGAACAGGAAGGCAGATTACTACCTAAATGGAGTCAAGATAGGTAAAGTGGCAGTACAAAGAGATCTGGGTGTTCTTGTACACCAGTCAATGAAGGTAAGCATGCAAGTACAGCAGGTAGTGAAGAAGCTAATAGCATCCTGGCCTTCATAACAAGAGGGATTGAGTATAGAAGCAAAGAGGTTCTTCTGCAACTGTACAGGGCCCTGGTGAGACCACACCTGGAGTACTGTGTGCTGTTCTGGTCTCCAAATTTGAGGAAAGACATTCTGGCTATTGAGGGAGTGCAGCGTAGGTTCACGAGGTCAATTCCTGGAATGGCGGGACTATCTTATGTTGAAAGATTGGAGCGATTGGGCTTGTATACCCTTGAGTTTAGAAGACTGAGAGGGGATCTGATTGAGATGTATAAGATTATTAAAGGATTGGACACTCTGGAGGCAGGAAACATGTTTCCGCTGATGGGTGACTGCCAAACCAGAGGACACAGCTTAAAAATAAGGGATAGGCCATTTAGGACAGAGATGAGGAGAAACCTCTTCACCCAGAGAGTGGTGGGTGTGTGGAATGCTCTGCCCCAGAAGGCAGTGGAGGCCCAGTCTCTGGATTTGTTTAAGAAAGAGTTTGATAGCGTTCTCAGGGATTGTGGAATCAAGGGTTATGGAGATGAGGCAGGAACAGGATCCTGATTGAGGATGATCAGCCATGATCATAATGAATGGTGGTGAGGCTCGAAGAGCAGAATGGCTGACTCCTGCATCTATTGGCCATTGTCAATAAATAGCAGAACCCTTAGGAGCATTGACAAACTGAGGGATCTAGGCTTAGAGGCCCACTTATCCTTGGAAGCGGCATCAGAGACGGATAAGGCTGCCAAGAAGGCATACAGCATGCTTGCCTTCATTGGGCTATTATCAAATATAAAAACTGCCAAGTTATGTTACAGCTGTATAAAACTTTAATTAGGTCTCATTTGGAATATTGCGTGCAGTTCTGGTCACCACACTACCAGAAGGACGTGGATGTGTTAGAGAGGGTGCAGAAAATGGATGTTGTCTGGTCTCGCTGCTTTTAGTTATGATGCAAGGTTGGATAAACTTGGATTGTTTTCATTGGAAAGACGGAGACTGTGGGGTGACCCGTTAGAGACATAGATAAGGTGGATAGTGAGAGGCTTTTTCCCTGGGTGAAAAGATCAATTACAAGAGGGCGCAGGTTTAAGGTGAGAAGCAGAAAGTTTAGGGGAGTAGTGTGTGGAATGTTTTTCATGCAGAGGGTGGTGGGTGCCTGGAACACATGGCCAGTGGAGATGGTGGAAGCAGGCATGTTAGCAACATTTAAGGCCTATCTTGACAGACACACGAACGGAAGATGAACGAAGGGATAGAAATTCTGTCAGGACAATAAGTAGTGGGTCTAAATAAGGACTGGGAGTCAGCACAGGCTTGGTGGGCCAAAGGGCCTGTTCCTATACTGTAGTGTGTTGTATTGACTTGTGGAACTCTCTTATCCAAGGCTACATCAACTGCAGAAGATGTATCCGCAAAGGGGCCACCATATCCAACAGGTCCAGGTTGAGGCCAAGTGCAACAGTATAAGGAGTGCGTGAAAACGAATTGCCTCTTCATGCTCCAGCTGCTCCATCTATAGTAGAGTGTACAGTAACAGCTTTGAACCCGTAGAGGAAGAAAGTAATCCACAATCTTGAGGGATTGCCTGAGAAAAAGCCAATTGAATAACTTTGGCCGCGAAATTGAAGAATGATAAACTGTAACTGCAGCAGTTAGTATTCATTTTGTCAGCTGGACAGAATCTTTTAGAATCAATAATTCAAGATGAAAATCTGTGCATTAATTAAGGACAGCCACCTCAGAATTGTTAAATGCAAGACTTGTTTGGCTAAACTAATTTAGTTTTTTTGAAGAAATTGCTAATTGGAAAGAAAATGGTAATACTGCAGATGTAATGTGCATGGATTTTCTGAAGGCAATCAATAAAGTGCCTTACAAGAGGCTTGTTAGCAAAAATTCAAACATGTGTCCTAAGAGGAAATACAGCTCCATGAATAGAAACGTGGTTGTCAGAGAGAAAGTAATGAATTAGGGTACATAAGTGTTGATTGGAGTTGGAAACATTTGGAGTGTTGTACCCTCGAGGTTAATATTGGATTTGATTTTGCGTTCGCTATAACTATGATTTGGACTTTGGGAGGGAGAACACAGAATCGGATTTTGCTGAAAACACTAAAACAGGAATATAGTCAAAACAATATCAGAACTGCAGCATTTGTGACTCCTTAGGTACTGAAGCAGTCCATGTGTAAAAATGTGTAAAAATGTGTCACTGTTCCTTCACTGTTGCTGGATCAACATCCTGGAACTCACTTACTAACAGTGCTTTGAGTGTATCTACACCCAATTAACTGCAGCAGTTTTAAAAAGGCACCTTGCCTACACCTTCTCAAGGGCAGTTGGAAATGGACAGTAAATTCTGGCTCAGCCTGTGCCACCCACATTCCATGAGGGAATAAAAGAAAAGATTTCTAGCACCCTTTTTGTATCTCCACAGCATATTACATATTATGCCGTATTTACTTTGCAGACTCAATATTATTAACACCCATGATACTCACTTTGCAATGATGTCAACTGATAAGAGCATAAGAAAGAGGAACAAGAATAGGTCACATAAGGTTGCCCAGGCATTCAGCATTGTCATGGTTGATCTTCATCTCAAAGGCCATTTTGCTGTTTGCACCCTTGAGACACCAAAGAAAAACTAACTATCCTCAATCGTAAAACTATTCATATTGAAGCCTTGAG
Source organism: Chiloscyllium plagiosum (assembly GCF_037043375.1). Lineage (NCBI taxonomy): Eukaryota > Metazoa > Chordata > Chondrichthyes > Orectolobiformes > Hemiscylliidae > Chiloscyllium > Chiloscyllium plagiosum. The sequence continues at coordinate 76,661,110 of NW_028270143.1, forward strand.
ATACTGGGACTAAGATCATGGCCTGCTGGAATAATGGATCTGCATGTTGCTGTTGTGACTTGGACCAATCATTAAACTTGTAAAACTGACAAAAGATTTGTTTTAATTGCACACCAACAGTGATCTGTTTGCCTTGAAATGGTAACTGATTACCCTGATCAATTACGCAATGGAAGTTGAACTATGGGTTCCACATGTGGTTCAATATGACAAGGATGTCTACAAATAGATTTATTGAGGACATACAGCAGATAAAATTGTGAGCTTTTTGACATTCCCCAAGTCATTTGGAGGTTGAGGTTGTGGGTAGATTATGACTCCATATGTTCAAATTTGTCATAGTGAGAAGAGAGGATCAGTAACTCAGGTTATGCCTCAAATTCCTACCCTCCATTCCCAAGTACTTATCTCTCAAAATGCTAGAATTTCAAGATTTTTGTGTAAAAATTGGATTTACAGCTTTTGGCTTATGGTTTATGTATAAAATGTTGCCTTTAATATTTAAGCATTACCAGGGATGAAGTATTACTGTGTAAGGGAGATTGAGGCTTTTGCTAGATATGAGACGAAGGGATAACTTGAGAGAGGACTTCAAGATCCTGAAGGTTAATGAGAAGGTTATTGCTGATAGATGTTTTAGTCCACTGTTCAGTAAAATGGTATTGAGAGGATATAATTTAGAATAGTCCCAAAATAATTTATGCAAGAGTTAGAAAGATATTACGCAGATGTTTATAAAATATTAATTTCTGTGACACAAAGCATTATTGTAGGAGATTGCAAATATTGCTGAAAAACAGAAAATTAAAAGACAGGAAGCATCCGCAAAATAGGATTAGACAAGATGGATTCATGTGGAGAACAACACTGGCACAAACTCAATGAATGAAGTCTTTTTTTTGTGCTACAACAAAAATCCATGGTTTTTATGAATAATTTCCAATAATTTAATATTTGACTTTCAGTAATAATAGATGGAGTATCATATAAACTTCCAAAATATGGGTGTTAGCATCTGCTGAACACTATAACTGATTCACATTACAAGCTGTATTCTTGATTGACTGACAAAACAACTATTTTCATTTCTGTCTACAAAGGCTAGTGTGTGTGATTCTTTGACAGGTTTTATAACCAATGAGTATAACACATAGAACATCTCAGTCTTGATAAAGTCTAAAGAACACACTCAAGAATGTAATTTTTACCAATCAAGGGAAGCAAATATTTTAGAACAGAACAATGCCTAACAAAAATGTACCTGCACAGTTTCAAACTCTCTATATTGTTATAAGTGACCATTGACCATGATAGTCTTACTGAGAAAAAAAGGGTACATCCATGTATTGATTATGGACTAATAACCCAGAGTTCATAAGTCAAAAAGAGTACTGCTGAAAATGTTCGTATTCATTGAAACAAATCCATCAATTTGTGTCTTTTATATACAGATTAGTACCGTAAGAAATACTTTTGGAAAAATACAAGCATTTCAAAAATGTCCCTCAGAGAAGGGGAACTTCATAAGCTTACTTTGTTTTGCTTTCAGGAACAGATATATGCATTACAATAGTAATCCTTGTCTTTACAGGCTTATAAAAACAAGGAAAACGACCCAATCATGGCTAACAAAAGAAACTAAGGGTTGTGTTAGACACAAAGAGGAGTCACTTAAATCTGCTCGCTAAAGTAACAAGCCTGAGGACAGGGAGCACAGTGGAATTCAGCAAAGGGAAGAACCAGAATGTTAGGAAAGGAAAAGTAAGAGTGAGATTGAATTTATAATGAAGGCAAAAGTGGACTGTAAAAGTATGTATAAGATGTGAAAAGAAAAAGATTAGTGAAGAAAAATATAAGGCCTCTACAGTCTGAAAAGAGAAAATTAGTAATTCAGAACAAGGAAATAGAGCATTTAAATAACTACTTCTGTTCTGTCTTCATGCAGGACAATTAAAAGTAACATAAAAATAGGATAGAAAAGGTCTATTAACAAGGGGGAACTGAAGAAAGATGGTTTAAAAAAAAATTTTGGAAACATGAATGGGGCTGAATGATAAATCCCCAGGGCCTGATAATCTACATCCCTGGGTACTTAAAGAGCTGATCATAATTAATGTGTTGTCATCTTCCAAACTTCGATAGAGTGTGGAACTGCCCTGGCAACTGGAAATTGTAAATGTAACCCCACTATTTAAAAAAAAGAAGAGGGAGGTAGAAAAGAGGGAATTAAAAGTTAGCCATCTAACATACATTGTAGTACATACTTACTACCTATTATAAAGGATGTGATAAAGCAACAGTTAGAACATATAAATGAAACTGGACAGAGGTAACATGCATTTACGAGAGGGCAAATTTTGACAAACCTATTGAAGTTTTTTGAGTTCATAACTGGTAAAATGGATGTCAGTGAACCAGTTGCTGTGGTGTATTTCAGTTTCCAGAAGGCTTTTTATGAAGTCCCATGTCAGAGGTTAGCATGCAAGGTTAAATCACATGCAATTGGGACATGAATTGCTAATTGATTAATAGACAGGAAATACAGAGTGGGAATAAATGAGCTATTTTTGGAGTAGAAGGTGGTGATTACTGGAATGCAACAGGCTCAATGCTTGGGCTGTAGCTATATCAAATACAATATTTCCAAGTTTTCTGGCAGCACAAAACAATGAGGAATAGTGAGTGGTGGGGAGGATGTAATGAGACTTTAAGGCAATTTAAACCAGTCGAGTGAGTAGGCAAACACATGGCATGAAGTATAACATCTAATATATATTTACCATAATAAGAATAAGACTGATTTATGGGGTATTTGGTTTGTTATATGAGGAGTGATGGATTGACTGGGCCCATGTTCACTAGAGTTTAGAAGAATGAGCAGGAATCTCATTGAAATGAGTGTGACTCTGACAGGGCTGGTCGGACTGAATGCGGGGGTGATGTTCATCTGAGCAAAGAGGGAGCAGAGCAATGTAGGACAAGGGATCACAGTCTCAATATATGGGATAGACCGTTTAGGACTGAGGTGAGGAGAAATTTCTTCATTCAAGTGCAGGTGAAACTGGAATTCTGCACCACATAAGATGGTGGAAACCATTCGCTGTATATATTTATGGGGAAAAAATGGACCTCGATATAGTTAGGCTTCGTGCGGGAGATGGGGGAGTTTGGCATTAAGAGAAGATTAGCCATGGTCATATTAATGGCAGAGTAAGACTAAATGGCCTACTCTTGCTCCTATTTGCTACATTTCTCTGTTTCACATGATTCTGGTTGACAGTATAAAAGATTGTCCATGCCCCCAAAGTTGTTCATTTATAAGCATTGAAGCTGTTACAAAATAAGGAAATTGGACAGACTGTCAGCATTCTTTGGCATGATGTCTCCAAAACTGACTGAACGGTAAGGGCATAGCATATTGGCAGATTTGCATTCACCACAAACTGCAGGATGTGGACACTGTTTGCCACCATTCAGCAAAATTAGTTGATGGGGCAATAGCTTTCCCTTTTTCAATTTTACTAGACGGAATTCCCATAAAACCCATGCCTTCCTCAATCAGTTTTAATAGCAATCTGAATAATAACTATTGGTGAACAGCAGATTTGGACCTAAATGAAACATTTAATGACAAATATAAAATTGTTTCATCTTCAGCTGCTTCGTTGATGACCTTCCCTCCATCATAAGGTCACTGCTGATACAAAATACTGACCACTGTATGACAAGACAGGTCATTTCAGCATAATTTACAATGAACAATTCTCTTCACTAAAGTTTTTGGTCTATTGCCTGATTTGATGACTGTTTAACAGACTAATCAAGACTGAAGTCATCTATGCAGATATGTCAATCCAAGATAACTTTGTAGCATTGGTAGAATGAATAAAACTAAGTTATTCTGAAGGGACATACTCCTTTCTATAATGAGGACATCTTCCATTGTTTGGTGTGACAGTACTAGTGGGGACAGGCTATCAATTGATCTGGCAATGTAGAGCTAGCATTCATGAGACACTGAGACAACAAATAGGCAGAATGCCACCACACACTGTGACTGCACGGAACAGCACATCCCTCATTCCTTGATCACTGCCAAATTGAACATTGAACCCTGATTTAATGTTGAAGAATGTGCCAGGTGTAGTACCTGGTATACCTCGGAAACAAATAACAGCTTAGTGAATATATTAAACAGAGGTATTTATATTCTAATCAATAAAAACATTAGACTACTTACAAAGCCTAATAACCCCAGAACCTATTTTGTAACTGGTCCAGTTTAAGCGGTGGGAGACAATCAGGTAAGTAACAGGAAACAGAGGCTCCATAAATGTCTCCTTCCTGAACTATGATGAAGAAAGTGTGTGACTGCAAGAATAAAGATTAAATGCCATCATCCAGGAGTGTAGAGTTGCGGAATGCACTGAAGCAATTTCAGATGCTCAAAATTCAGAGATTGATTTAGTTTCACTTCATGATGTTTACAAAAGAAATCACAAATACTATTGGCTTTGATGCTATCTGAGTCCACCAAGCATTATGGAAAATTACCCAGTACAGAGGAACTTCGATTATCCGAAGCACACCGGTGGGCAGTATTTCATTTGGTTAATCAAATTCTGGATAATTGAATGCTAGATAACATAGTTTAACTGAGCATCAGGACCTTCCGACCTTGCCGGATAATCCAATATTCGAATAATCGTGGTTTCTCTGTATAGTGTATCTACCAAAACAGGACAGATGAAACCAGAACAGTATTGCCCAATTGCTTCACTCAGTTTACTTGTGAAGTGATGAAAAAAGTCACAACCGTAGCATGAAGTGATACTTACCCATCATTAGTCAGAGTCTTAGAGACGTACAGCATAGAAACATACCCATCAGTGCAACTCGTTCATGCTGACCAGATATCCTAAATAAATGTAGTCCCATTTTCCAGCACCTGGCCCAATTCTCTCTAAACCCTTCCTATTGATATACCCATCCAGATGCCTTTTAAATGCTGCAATTGTACCAGTCTCCACCATGTCCTCTGGTAGCTCATTCCATAAATGCACCACCCTCTGTGTGAAAACATTGTACCTTAAGTCCCTTTTATATCTTTCCCCTCTCATCCTAAACCTATGCCCTCTAGTTGTGGACTCCCCCACCTCAGGGAAAAGACTTTGTCTATTTATCCTATACGTGCCCCTACTGATTTTATAAACCTTTATAAGGTCACCCCTCAGCCTCCGACACTCCAGGGAAAACAGCCCCAGCCTATTCAGCCTCTCCCTATACACAAATCCTTCAACCCTGGCAACATCCTTGTAAGTCTTTTCTGGATCCTTTCAAGTTTCACAACATCTTTCTAATAGGAAGGAGACCAGAACTGCACACAATATTCCAAAAGTAGCCTAACAAATGTCCTGTACAGCCGGAACATGATCTCCCAACTCCTAACCTACTAAATGTTATGCAGTTTGGAAATCAATCAGTTTTATACCCCTTCACAACTTTGATTTAACTACAATCTGCACAGACTATGATATCCAAAGGACATCATAGCAGAATTATATATATTTTTGCAGCTAGTCAGGAAATGATGCTAGCAGAGGGAAAGTTCTATGAAGTTATAGCTGCATGAAACACTTATGCAGGATAACCAAAGTCAGGAGATTTCTGTCCATTCCTAGCACACTTGCTATTTCAGCCTCAAGTGAGACTGCAGAATATAATAGAACACTATCTTTATTGTACATTTTATGGTAAATATTCTTCCAACACTGCTGCCCTAAGAGGGGCACCAGCTGCATAGCCTGTCACTCCAGAAGACCATTCTGCAATTTCCAGCAAGCAATTGACAACATTAAGATCAACCTTTAAAACGTGCTGCTCCCTGAATTTTCATCTTTTCCACATTAGCATTCTCGCACTCTATATGAGCTGGCTGAACTATTTCACCATTCAAATGAGTTGCCTAATTTCACTTCTCTTCACCAGTACTACTTCAGGCACAACTTTAAATCCTTATCCATTCTTATGTCACCTCAAGACTCAGTGGATGAATTTTAATGTTGCTGGCTGGAAAACCTGCAATACCTTGCCTTTCCTTCCTTAGAGAATGTCCACAAGAAATAAGTGTCCATCAGGTACTTAACTGGCCAGTGTCAGGATTTTGGAATCTGGGTTAGAAATCCACCTCCACCCTGAAGAGTAAGCCAGGCAGAGGCCAGAATTGCTCTCGTGAGAATCAGTGCTATTGGGAAGAGTGATAACTGTCAGTATTGCACCCACTTGAGGGCTAGGATTGACAAAGGCACCTGCCCACAATTGGGTGCACTGCGGGGTAGGAGGTCAGTTGAAAGGCCATTTGGTGGGTACCAATTAAAGGCTTTGATTAGCGTTTCACTGGGAAAGCCATCCATAACTTCAGACTTAAAAAGGGGGAATGTGAGGGGTTGGCCATCCCATATCTTCCTGCTTGATTGAACAAATCGCAGTCTCCCCCTTCCCTACAGTGCATCAAAATGTCCATGATGCCTGGATCACGTCATCAACCTGTAAATACAAAAATATCGGAAACTTTGTCTTTTTAACCACTTAATTGGAGTACCCATTTGGAGTACTGTGTCCAGTTTTGGTCCCCACACCTCAGGAAGGACATACTGGCACTGGAGCGTGTCCAGCGGAGATTCACACGGATGATCCCTGGAATGGTAGGTCTAATATATGAGGAATGGATGAGGATCCTGGGATTGTATTCATTGGAGTTTAGAAGATTAAGGGGAGATCTAATAGAAACTTACAAGATAATACATGGCTTGGAGAGGGTGGACGCTAGGAAATTGTTTCCGTTAGGTGAGGAGACTAGGACCCGTGGACACAGCCTTAGAATTAGAGGGGGTAAATTCAGAACAGAAATGCGGAGACATTTCTTCAGCCAGAGAGTGGTGGGCCTGTGGAATTCATTGCCACAGAGTGCAGTGGAGGCCGGGACGCTAAATGTCTTCAAGTTAGAAATTGATAAATTCTTGATGTCACAAGGAATTAAGGGCTGCGGGGAGAATGCGGGTAAGTGGAGTTGAAATGCTCATCAGCCATGATTGAATGGCGGAGTGGACTCGATGGGCCGAATGGCCTTACTTCCGCTCCTATGTCTTATGGTCTTATGGTCTTAATTCTTTCAGCTTTGTTGGACAATATTAAAGGAGTTTTACTCAACTTGGAACTTTAGCTGTTCCTGGCCATGCATGATGCCAAAACTGTGTTAAAATACTCCTATTCCTAACTGAGCACAGGCCTTCCAAATGAACAATTCTATTCAAGGATTTGGATTCATATCAAAGTGAGCAGGCATTGTATATTGTTCATGAAGCACATTTATGGAGGCATTGAAGTTACCTTATCCTATCATACCCCACAATAATACATGTAATCTAAATCCCAGTTCCATGTGTGAGTTAACATATGAATTAACATATAACAATGTGCCTATAAGGATTGAGAATTCATCTAAAAGGGGATTGCAGGACTGAAGCTTTCCCTCTGTGATGTGTTACATGCCTGCAAATGTGGTGGAGGCAGGTTCGATTGAAGCATTCAAGAGGGCTTTGGATGATTACATGGGGATAGTAATCTGCAAAGGTTTATGGAGAAAAGGCATGAGGTAATAGAACTGGCAAAATGGTCTGAATGGCCTCCTTCAGTGCCACAATAAATCTTTGATTTAATTCATAACTCCCTTCTTTGTTCACATTTTTAAGCTTTTCCCACAAAGCACACAGGTAATCTCTGCTCCCTGTTGCTTTTCAGGAGATGTGACCTTGTATTACATTCTCTTGTCAAATTTCCTGCATGGGCTGTTTTTTTTATCTTTTCAGCTTTCTGTTCACACAGACTTTTCTGTTGATTTGCGTCTAAAATCATTGCAAATAAAAGGATTGTCATTATTTCTACTAGGCAATGAGACACCTTTTATAGCATTTCAAAAATTGTGATCCTTTTTACTCTTGGTTAGAATGCTGCAGTTACTTGAGATTTTGCAACAATGATGATAATTGCCTTCTTAGCACAGAAGGACACAGGAAATAGAAGCAGGAGTATGCCACTCTGTCATTCAATAAATCATAACTGATCTGATTGTGGCCATAACTATGATAGATAGGACTAACATATCTCACAACCAGCACATCAGATCAAAGCTGTGTAGTCCTACCACATTCAGCCATGAATGGTGGTAAACAATTAAACAGCTATTTGGAGCAGTATTATCATCAATGATGGGGCAGCTCAGCTCATTAGTGCAAAGCTGAAGTATTTACATTCAACTTCAACCAGAAGGGCCAATTGGATGGTCTGAAATGGCACCCCCTGAGGTCCTCTGTGTCACAAATGCCAATGTTCAACCAGCTCAATTCATTCAACTTGGCATCATGACACTGAGAGCATTGAATACTTCAAAGGTCCTGACAATATTCTGATAATAGTACTGAAGGCCGGTGTTCTAGAATTAGCCCCACCCTTAGCCAAGCTGTTCAAGTGCAGCTATAACACTGAAATCCTTCTTAACAACGTGGAAAATGCGCTGTTTGTCCTGTCCACAAACAGTAGGACAAATCCAATCAGACTATTGCCCAACTATCAGTCCACACTTGACAACCAGCAAGGCGATAGAAGAAGTCATCAACAGTGCTATCAAGTGGCATTTGCTCAACAATACCCTGCTCACTGATGCTCAGTTTGGGTTCCAAAATGGCCACTCAAGGCCAGTCCTTAACCTCATTACACCTTGGGTCCACAGATGCACAAAAGATGTTAAATCCGGAAGTAAGATGAAAGTGACATCAGGGCAGAATTCGACCGAGTATAGCATCAAAAAGACTTAGCAAAATGGAGGTCAATGGGTATAAGGAAGGAAACCTGTTCACTGTCTGGAATCATGCATGGGACAAAGGAAGATGATTGGCCTCCAGCTGTCACAACTGTCTTGCATGGCATTGCTGCAGGAATTCCCAAGGATAAATGGCAAGTAATATTTGTACAACAGAAACAAGGGGAGATTGGATATCTATTGCCATCTGAGGAGAAAGCCTCCAAGTAGCTACTCCCCAGTTGTACATCGAGCACCAACATTTATTGGAACCTTGGATGAGAGTGGAGGCTAAGTGAGAGTAAGAAACATTCTTGTTTTTTTTCCCTGCAATGTCTAGGTTCCATTCCCAAGCCAGGATCAAAAGAGGAAGTGGAATTCTTGTCATTTCTGAGAAATGCCCACTTGTGACCAACACAGAGTCATAGTCATAGAGGACTACAGCACAGAAAAAGACCCTTCAGCCATTCGAGTCTGTACCAGTCAAAAACCATGACCTAACTATTCTAATACCATTTTCCAGCACTTTGCCATAGGCTTGTACATCCGAGCATTGCAAGTGCATAACTAAATACTTCTTAAATGTTAAAAATCACACAACACCAGGTTATAGTCCAACAGGTTTAATTGGAAGCACAGTAGCTTTCGGAGCACTGCTCCTTCATCAGGTTCACCACAACCATCTGATGAAGGAGCGGCACTCCGAAAGCAAGTGTGCTTCCAATTAAACCTGTTGGACCACAACCTGGTGTCGTGTGATTTTTAACTTTGTACACCCCAGTCCAACATTGGCATCTCCAAATCTTAAATGTTAAGAAGGTTTCTGCTTCTTCTGCTGCCTCTGCCTCTATGCCTTCTTCTTTTGACAAAATCTCCTGACCTCCATTGGGTGACCCCTTCTCCCACCTCCAACCTTCCTCCTCCACTTGGTCACCTCCTGAAGACATTGTACCTGTCCTTCATTGCAGACTGCTGACGTGACATCAGCTGCCTCAATTTCTCCACCCTCGTCACCCATTCCAACCTCACCCCCTCTGAACATGCAGCATTCCACTTTCTCCGCAACAAACTCTGGTTCACCATCAATTGCTGACAAAGGCGCGGCGGTGGTAGGCTGGAGGATGGACCTCTATATCACAGAGGCCGAAAGCTAACTCTCTGAGACCACGTCCTACCTCCTCCTTTCCCACAATCCCACCGCGACCCATCAGGCCCAAATCCAAGACACTGTCAGTGCCCTCATTGTCTCTGGTGATCTCTCCTCCAGAGTCCCTCAGGCCCATACTGCCCAGTTCTACCTGATTCACAAGCCCAACTACCCTGGTCAACCCATTGTCTCGGCATACTCCTGCCCCACCAAACTCATCTCGTCCTACCTAGACTCCATCCTCTTCCCCTTGGTTCAGGCATTTCTAGATCCGCAGCACCAACCATGCCCTCCATATCGTTAGCAACTTCCAGTTCCCTGGCCCACAGTTTTCTCTTCACTATGGACGTGCAGTCCTTATACACATCCAGACCACACGAGGACAGTCTCAGGGCCCTCTGCTTCTTCCTCTCCAATTGACCCATCCAGTCTCCCTCCACCAATACCCTCCTCCGCCTCGCCGAACTGGTCCTCACCCTCAATAATTTTTTCTTTAACTCCTCCCATTTCCTACCAATCCAGGGGGTGGCCATGGGCACGTAGATGACCAGCTACACCTGCCTCTGTCAACTATATCAAACAGTTCCTTTTCAGCACCTATACAGGCATTGTGCCACAACTCTTCCGCCGTTACATCGATGACAGCATCGGTGCAGCGTTCTGCACCAGCCTGAACTGGACCAATTCACTGATTTCACCCACAACTTCCATCCCACCCTCAAATTCACTTGGTCCATCTCAGATACCTCCCTCCCCTTTCTTGACTACTCCATTTCCATCTCTGGCGACAGTCTCCAGACGGACGTTTACTACAAACCCACAAACTCCCATAACCAACTGGAGTACACCTCCTCCCACCCAGTATCTTGTAAGAACTCCAGCCCATTCTCCCAATTCCTCCACCTCCACTGCATGCAATTGGATGAGGAGACATTCCACTCACGTGCATGCCAGATGTCCATCTATTTTGAACAATGTGCTTTAAGGCAGTCCTCCGCTGCACCATCTCCATTCCACCTCCCATCTAAATCCCCAAATTCAATAAAGACAGAATCCCTCTTGTCCTCACCTACCATCCCACCAGTCTCTGCATCCAATGCATTATCCTCAGACACATCCGCCAACTCCAAATAGACGATACCACCAAGAACATCTTCCCCGCCCCACCCCTCTCTGTCTTCCGCAAGGACCATTCTCTTGACAATCCTTGGTTCATGCCACCGAACCCCCAGGTACCTTCCCCTGGAACTGGAAAAGATGCAAAATCTGTCGGTACGCCACCCCCCTCACCTCCATCCAGGGCCCCAAATAGTAATTGCAGTTGAGACAGAGGTTCACCTGCCTCTCTTCCAACCTAGTTTACTGCATCAGGTGCTCCAGATGTGATCTACATTGGGGAGACTGAACTTAAACTTTGGGAACGGTTCACTGAGCTTGGAGCTGGCTCCACAGGGGCCGACCGGACCTCCCAGTCACCGCCCATTTTAATTCCCCCAACCACTCCCTTTCCAACATGATCATCCTTGTCCTCCTCCATTGCCAAAACAAACCACAGCTCCTATTGGAGGAACAATACCTTATCTTCTGCCTGGGCACCCTCCAGCCCGGAGGACTCAAAATTGAGTTCTCCAATTTCAAATAACCTCCCTCCCCATCTCTTGACTTCCTTCCCAGCCCATCCCCCTCCCTTCCACTGCTCCCTGCCACCAACCAGGTCGTACCCTCTACCTGTCATTATCTATCTCCACTTCACAACCCTGCCCCCACCTCCCCCTTTATCTGCAGCTCCTCCTACACACACTCCCAGCCCTGAAGAAGGGTTACACCCGAAATGTCGACTTCTACACCTCCTGATGCTGTCTGGCTTACTGTGTTCTTCCAGCCTCCTGCCTGTCTACTCTACCACCTTTAGAGTCAGTGAATTCCAGATTCCCATCACTCGTGGTGAAAAAGAATTCCTCACATCCCTCTAAACCTCTTGCCTCTTGCCTTAAATTGATGCTTATTCGTCAATGATCCCTCCACCAAGTGGATATGTTTCTTCCTATCTATACCCCCTCACTATTTTATCCATCTATATCATGACTCCCTCAATCGTCTCTGCTCCAAGGAAAACAACGCCAGTCTGTCCAATCTCTCTTCATAACTAAAGCTCTCCAGCTCAGGCAACATCTGCTGAATTTTCTCTGTACCCTCTCCAGTGCAATCACATCCCTCTTATGATGTGGCTGTCAAATTCCACTCAAAAATCAACTGCCATAATATACAATAAATGTCTAAATGCCAAAGCGCTTCTATCTATCACTGTACTTGCTTGCATTAAAACTGATTTTCACAAACATATCTTCTCTCTGGTCTTTTTAAAATCAGCACTTTCTTTCCTTGTCTTGCCAGTTTTTGCTAAGTGTTGTGTGCATGTACTCAGTAGAAAACTAGACATGTTTATGTTTGCTTGGGGTTAAAATTGTGAGGAAGGTTCTTTGTTTCTCTCTGCATTAGGTATATCTTTCCTTAAGTCTACCTCATAGTGACATCTCTCAGGATGTCAAAGCCAGCAGCAGGAACATATTAGCACTTTGCTATCAGATGTTGCAATCTGCTGCTGCTCCATTCCTGTCCTAAAGCATACTTTTATATTCAAACAGAAACTCACCCTCCTGACTTCAATCCTAGCTGCCACAGCCGATTTTAACATTTCCCTTGTATCTAGCCAACTGGGCTGCATTTGATTTGGGTCCACGTACAAAGTCAGGAGTTGAAGGGAGAGTTGCCAGGTAAATTGAACAAGATTGCAAGGACAGAGCAGAACTGTTGATGGGAATGCGCATGGACATTGCTGCAAATGGGCACAGCCTCTACTACTTGGAAGAACTAATTTGCTGGTCAATGAGTCCACAGGTTTGGATGAAATTACAGCTTTGCATCCAGACCAATATTAAGCTCCTTTGACTTCAATAGACAATAAAGTCAGTCTTGATGTAAAACCACCTGAGGCACCCATTAGTTTTGTGGGTGGGTTAAGATTAAGAAGTTAACAATCACTTCATAGAACCCCTTTCAGATTATATGACTTGACCTTGAGTATGAAGTTCAAGATCACACAACGCCAGGTTATAGTCCAACAGATTTAATTGGAAGCACTAGCTTCACCTGATGAAGGAGCAGTGCTCCGAAAGCTAGTGCTTCCAATTAAACCTGTTGGACTCTAACCTGGTGTTGTATGATTTTGAACTTTGTACACCCCAGTCCAACGCCGGCATCTCCAAATCATGACCTTGAGTATGTAAGGCATAATTCCAAAGTTTGAAGTTGGCACAAAACTCAAAATCACAGCAATAGTTGCTGACTTCTGAAGAACATAGATTGGCAACATACTGACAAATCATAGATGAGATTTATCACAGAGGTGCAAAGTGACACATCTGAGCAAGAAAATGTTGAATGGTAAATAAATTAAATGGTAATACAAAAGCAAAATATTAGGGAAGCTGAAAATTTGAAACAAATGCAGAAAATGCTGGAAGTATTCAATCAGCATCCTTTGTGAGACAAAGTCTTCAGGGTGGAATCTTTGGGAGTCTCACTTGCCTATTCATAGATCATTAAGTGGTCATTAATCGATCACTTAAGGGCACCACCTAGGGTAGGAAGGTGGAACCAGGGCCTAGCTTGATTCTGAGATCTCACCACTCCATGTATTACATTATCTTCTTGTGTCCAAACACACTGCCTCCAGGACCCAAAGATTATGCCTAATGTACAGCACAACCTGCACTGCAAGGGACTGCAAGAAAAACGGACCCTTTGGTCCAACTCATCCATTCCGACCAGATACCCTAAATCAATCTAGTCCCATTTACCAACACTTGGTCTGAACCTTGTGAACCCTTCCAATTCATATACCAATCCAGATGCGTTTTAAATGTTGTTATTGTACCAGCCTCCACCACTTCCTCTGGCCGTTCATTCTGTACACGCATCACTTAAAAAACTGTTTACCAATGGATGAACTAACAGCAGAAATAGATCTTCTGGCCCTTGAATGTCTTCAATAACAGCCAATCTGTGTCCATTCTGAATTCCAGACTCCCATTGAATCCCAGTAACCTTTTGGATCTATCATCTGTAATCAAAACTGGGAAATGTTAAAAATAATTTTAGCAAGTGAAAGGGGTTGGGTGTTGATGTACAGGCACAAACAAACAAGATGGGATGGAGAAGAGGAGAAATTAAATGTCTCTGGCATCCTGGAATTGTCAGTTCCACTGGGATTGTTCAACTCCACTAACTGGTAAGGAATGTACTGCCTTAAAGCCTGGCTGAAGCAGTTTCAGTTGTAGTTTTTGAAAGGGATTTGGGTAAACCCCTGAAAGGGAAGGAGCAGAGTTTGACTAATTAGATAGCTCTACAAAAGAGCACAGCGCACCTCCTTAGATGGAGCACATTATGTTTTTGTAACATTGTCTGTGGCCAGTGCTAATTTCTGTAGATCAAAAGGTACAGTCACCTTGAAAAAGTGCACAGTATCTATTGCCAGTTTGTGACAGTAAGTAGGTCATTGCCTTAAGTGTTTCTAATTAAATCATCTCCATCCTGATATTCTTGGATATCCCTCAACTGATGGTCACCATAGTAGCCACGGCTGGAGAGTGAGAGTATTCTCACTCAGTCTACCTGTGAAAGAGCATTATTGCTTTTATTTCTGTTCCGACATGACCATTTACAATTTCTGGCAAAAAGACCCACAAATATCTTTCTGGAACCATCATAATGATTGAAGGCAGCACACCCAAAATTATGCAAAGGAGATATTAATCGTCTTTGTCAATACATTGCACACAAAACCTTTTAGATTTTAGAATTCCATCATCCTCCTCAACACTGGGGTCTCTAAGCCACTGGCTGAATTCAACCTAATATTGTTGAAGCTGAATATATTGAATTTCATTCTCTGCCACTTGTTTCTCTATTGATTTTATGCAGGAGGCTTTCCCTTAATTCAATTTTTTGATAGCACAACATATTTTTCAATCTTTCTAAGGAATGAAAAGTCAAAGTTTCAAGTGTGATGTGACACCATGTGATCTTTGATGTATTTTCTACTTTTTCAAAAACTGCCCGAGAAAATAGTTTATGGAGCAGGTTGGCTGGCAATTCATTGTCCTGAAATTTTACATGGGCCACTGAAATTTCGGATTGTCTTTGCTTCCATTACAGTATCTTCCATAGCTATAGCTATTACTTTCTCCTAGAATTCAAATTTAATTTTCAAGTTCATGTCCAACATATCTTGGCAACGATTCTTGTGCTTCAAGAAATCCAGTATATTTGTTGCTATTTAGAGAGAAAACAAAATGAAAATATTTGTCTTGATCAATAATGTATTAATCATCTGCTTAAGACATACATGATCGGCAAGTTAAATGGTATTGCAGATCTTTCCAGAAGGAGAGACAAACTGTCAAGTTAGGAATAATGGTGATCTTGATTGCTGCTGACAGCCTTGTTTCTATGATGGTAGTTGATTGCCAGTATCCTTGCTACAGAGTTTTGCAATACATTGTCCAATATAGGTTTGCGAAAGGAAATCCTCTGTGTCAATGCTGAATGACAGCCCTTAAACGCAGAAATGATTAGTGCCATAATAGTCAATGTTGGTAACATGACTCATTTGCTATTTAATCTCCCTTGTCTAGCTTCTTTATTTTACTTGTCCTTTTTTTTCATTCATTCATGGATGAGGGTGTCACTGGTGAGGTGTCATTTATTGCCCATCCTAACTGCCCAGAGGGTAGTTCAGAGTTAATCGCATTTCTGTGGATCTGGAGTTGACATTTAGGCCAGACCAGATAAGGATGGCAGTTTCCAACCTCTGAAGGTCATCAGTGAACCAGATGGGATTTTCCAACGATCAGGCATGGTGGCTCAGTGGTTATCGCTGCTGCCTCACAGCACCAGTGGTATAAGTTTGATTGCAGCCTCAGGTGACTGTTTGTTTGTGTGGAGTTTGCACGTTCTCCCTGTGTCTTGTGTGGGTTTCCTCCAGGTGCTCCAGTTTCCTCCCACAGTCCACACTGTAGGTAATTTAACCTAAACTCATGACCAGCATTAGACTCTTAATTTCAGGTTTTTATTGAATTCAAATACTGCTGTCTGTCATGGTGGGATTCAAACCTGGGTTCGCAAGACGTTACCTGGGTCTTGATAAATAATCCATCAGTAATGCCACTAGGCCATCTCCTCTTCTTGTGAGGCAGCGAATATTAAAATGCTTGGAATTATGAGGAGAAAGCAGTACACCATTAAGAGATGGTGGACAGGGTTGGGGGTGGGGCAAAGGGGGGCGGGAATGGACAGGGTTGGGGCGGCATGCAGGGGTGAGGGCAAGGGAGGTAGTGTTGGAAAGGGTAAGGGGTGGGCTAAGTTGGGGGCAAGAGGAGGCGGTGTTGGACACGGTAGGGGGGCAGGCGGGGTGGGGTAAGGGGACGGGATGTGTACAGGGTTGGGGTTGGCGGGGATGGAGTTGGGGAGCAAGTGGAGGCAGGTTTGGGGGATGGGCAGGGTGGGGGCAAGGGGGTGATGGGGTTGGGAATGGGTGGTGTTGGGGTATGTGCAGGCTTGGGCAGAGAAGGGGGTGGGGTTGGGGGACGGACAGGGGTGCGAGCATTGGGGGCAGGGGTGGGGAGTGGGAGGGGGCGCGCATGCGGCGTGCTGCTGCCTTTTCTACTGAATGGGGAGCAAACTTAACAGAAAACTCCAAGCCCCAAAGGAAAGGCATTTAATCAATTAAGCAAATAATTGATTATCCGAATGAAATAGTAGCTGCCCATCTCATTTGGATAATCAAGGTTCCTCTGTAGATGGGTTTCCTCCAGGAAAGGTAGGAGAGGGAGACTGGTAGCACAGGAGTCTCCTGTAGCTATCCCCATCTCAAACCAGCATGCGATTCTGGAAAATGAAGGGGCGATGGACTCTCGGGGAATGTAGAACTCCCAGCCAGGTTTCTAGTACCGAGACTGACTGACTCTAATGTAACAAGGGGTATGCCAGGTTCCAAGCGATTGATTTTGATAGGGGACTCTCCAGTCAGAAGTACAGACAGGCATTTCTGCAGCCAACAACAAGACATCAGAATGGTGTGTGCCTCCCAGGATCCAGGATCAAAGATCAAAGATATCTCAGAGAGGGTGCAGAACATTCTCAAAGGGGAGAGGGGCCAGCAGGAAGTCACTGTACACATTGGACGTAATATAATAGAAAGTGAAAAGGATGAAATTCTGATGAGGGAATATAGGAAGTTAGGCAGGAATTTGAAAAGGAGGTTATTGAGGATACAGCAGATGAATGTGTGGCTGAGGAGCTGGTGCACTGTACCTTTTAAGAGAGAGAAAATGCTGTTTTGCACTGAGAGCTTACAAGCACCTGTCTTATGACTAGTTAGCAGTCTCCGAGCGTAATGGAAAATTGAAAATATATAACATTTGGCTGTGAAATAGATACCGGAGTTAGTTGCTGTTTTGACAACAATTCAAACTTAACCCATCAGTTTAAATTATTCCCCAGGATACTAAAACCCAATTGAGTTTGAATTTATTGTTTTTGCCAACATCGAACCAATGATACGATCCGATGTTGGGGATATAAAAAAGCAGACATTTTGAAAGTCAGGCAAAGTAACTGCCATCAAAGCCTTCTCTATCAAAGGAATCTTTTCATATGGTTCAGTGGTAGAATTCACACCTGCCATATGAGAGGTTCCGGGTTCAAATCCCAGACGAGCCCCCACGTTTACTGTTATGGAAATCAAATCAACTCGACTCAAATGCTAGCAAGAGCAAAGAAAAAGCTTTATTGTAACATCTGCAGGGGGCCCAATACTTGGCAAAAATGCCTTATATAAGGCGCTGAACAACTTTCACATGTTCTTTTTATATCACATTTCGCTTATCCTTATCACACGTTCAAGGTGTCTTTCTCATTCCTTTGCTGTTGATATAATTGCTTACTGCCTTTATGGACAGCGAAGAAGCTTACCTCAGATTACAATGGGATCTTGATCAGATGGGCCAATGGGCTGAGAAGTGGCAGATGGGGTTTAATTTAGATAAATGGGAGGTGCTGCATTTTGGAAAAGCAAATCAGGTCAGGACTTATACACTTAATGGTAAGGTCCAGGGGAGTATTGCTGAACAAGGAGACCTTGGAGTGGAAGTTCATAGTTCCTTGAAAGTGAAGGCACAGGTAGATAGGATAGCAAAGAAGGCCTTTGGCATGCTTTCCTTTATTGGTCAGTGCATTGAGTAAAGGAGTTTGGAGGTCATGTTGCAGCTATACTGGACATTGGTTAGGCCACTATTAGAATTCTGCATGCAATTCCAGTGTCCCTGTTATTGGAAGAATGTTGTTAAACCTGAAAAGGTTCAGAAAAGATTTGCAAGAATGTTGCCAAGGTTGGAGGATTTGATCTATAGGGAGAAGCTGAATAGACTGGGGTTATTTTCCCTAGAGTGTCAAGACTGAGGGGTAATATTATAGAGGTTTACAAAATAATGAGGGGTATGGATAAGTCAGACATGGTCTTTTCCCTGGGGTGGGTAAGTCCAAAACTAGAGGGCACAGCTTTAAGGTGAGAATGGAAAGATTTACAAGGGACTTAAGGGGCAATTTTTTTGCGCAGAGGGTGGTGCATGTAGGGAATGAACTGCCAGAGGAAGTGGTGGAGGCTAGTACAATTCCAACATTTAAAAGGTATTTGGATGGGTACATGAATAGGAAAATTTAGAGGGATATGGGCCAAGTGCTGGCAAATGGGACTAGACTGATCTAGGGATCTCAACTCTCATGAAAGGCCAAAGCTGGGAACTCAGAACTGAGTCAGACAGTCTCTGAATGGAGAATCTGTAACAGCTGCAGGAGCTGGCACACAGAAGGTGCAATGGTGAACCTTCACAGCATCTACCACAAACTGAGTTATGATGACTGACTCTGTTACAGCATGTGAGCTATTCTCATTCCTTCAGTATTGACCACTGTGCACCCAAGGTGACTGCCTCTGTTGTTATAACAATGGTGTAATTCACTATGATTGTGTTACATTGACAGTTTAGGTCAATTTTCTCTGAAAACACCCTTTCAGCTAGAGATATTTTGTCAGAAACGCCTGGCAGAATTTCTCAAGATGGACACTGGGAAACATTAAACATCTGATATCATAGCATTCACAGGGTTAAATGCTGAACACTCAGCTGATTCTGATACATCAATTTCAAAAATTGCAAATATATTCAGGCAACTCCCATTTAAATTTCTAAGTTTCTATTATTTATGACAAAAAATAACTTACTTTAGAATCCCTACAGTGTGGAAACAGGTCCCAATAGGTTCATACCGACCCTCCGAATAGCAACCCACCCTACATTTACCCCTGACTGATCTACTCATCCCAGAACACAATCTGGGAAATTTAGCTGAGCCAAACCTGCACATAGTTAGATAGTGGGAGGAAACTGGAGCACCCAGAGGAAACACACGCAGACACGGGGAGAAGGTGCGAACTCTACACAGTCGTCAGAATTTGGAATCAAACCTGGGTCCCTGGCGCTGTGAGGTAGCAGTGCTAACCACTGAGCCACTGTGCCACCACCCCATTTTTTTAGGGAAAAAAAGAACTTGTCTTACTGTAAGCTTATTTACTATGCTATATTTTAGTTGAAGATGCACTATCTTCACAAATTTGTTCAGTTTTTTTTAAATGTTGAGACATAAATGTACATTGAAATGCATGAAATCAGCGTAAAATTCCCCAAATTCCATTTTTCATTAAAGCAAGTATCTTTGGCATGAGTTCAGTGAGACCCTTCTATTGCAATGTTGCTCCAAAGGTCAAAATGTTTCTATTTTGAATTATCTTTGCATACTTTTATATCACCATACAGTAAAATACTATCCCTGAGTGCCTAAAACAATTAATTTAAGAGCAAAAATGTCCTATTTTTAGTTTCAGGATCATTTGCAAATTAAACTGAATCACCAATATAATTTTCAATAAGAAGTTATTAACAATTTATGTAATTTAAGCGCTTAAACATGAGATATTGCCTTTAAAGAGACATTATGAACTGCTGTTGTCAAATCTTTATGCTATAAACACTTGATTGTGAGAGCAGATTTCATGGGAAGCTGTTGTTGTCTGCAAGAAAGATCTGAAGGGCATTTAAAAACCAAGTAACTATTACAACCAGTCCGCAAGCACAGTTACCTGATATATTGCAGCTCCACATGGGACACCTCAAAGTATCAGGCCCCTGGATGAGGACGAGTGATCAGGATCCCCGTCTTTATTCATCTGTCCTCTTCGTTCGTTGCAACAGGGTTAATTTTAAAAACAATTCCTTCCCATGGGTAGCATGAGTCAAGAAATTTCCCAAATCACAGGACCCGTTTCGATAAGAAAAACATTTAAATCTTACGATATTTGCTTGGAATAGAGTTTGGTGTGCTGAACCAGGAATCAGTGTGTACTTGGCCACATGACTGGGTGGGTGCTGTACAGGCTGTTTAGAAAGCCCACTTTGGTCAGTTGTTTCAGAATTCATTAGGACATCTAGCCTTATCCCTTGCATGCCCTCAAGCCAGCCATCACTTCCATGATCCATCATACTGTCCATGCCACTTCCAGAGCCACCCTTCCATTATCCACCACAGGGAGAACCCAGGAGCCATGTTGAGATGAAAGCTTTAAAAACTCCGAAAATCTCCTCAGTCTCTTTCACCTCTCTCAAATGGTTAATCGCTCACAGAAGGGAACAAGCTGCTCTTTAGTGAGATTAGTTACGTCAAAGATAGTTAATACTTTAGCAGTCTCTTTAAGATCAACTAGGAGAAAGTGAGGACTGCAGATAGAACATAGAACATAGAAGAATACTGCGCAGTACAGGCCCTTTGGCCCTCGATGTTGCACCGATCCAAGCCCACCTAACCTACACTAGCCCACTATCCTCCATATGCCTATCCAATGCCCGCTTAAATGCCCATAAAGAGGGAGAGTCCACCACTGCTACTGGCAGGGCATTCCATGAACTCACGACTCGCTGAGTAAAGAACCTACCCCTAACATCTGTCCTATACCTACCACCCCTTAATTTAAAGCTATGCCCCTTCGTAATAGCTGACTCAATACGTGGAAAAAGGTTCTCACGGTCAACCCTATCTAAACCCCTAATCATCTTGCACACCTCTATCAAGTCACCCCTAAACCTTCTTTTCTCCAATGAAAACAACCCCAAGTGCCTCAGCCTTTCCTCATACGATCTTCCTACCATACCAGGCAACATCCTGGTAAACCTCCTCTGCACCCGTTCCAGTGCCTCCACATCCTTCCTATAGTATGGCGACCAAAGGTGCACACAATACTCCAGATGCAGCCGCACCAGAGTCTTATACAACTGCAACATGACCTCAGGACTCCGGAACTCAATTCCTCTACCAATAAAAGCCAGTACGCCATATGCCTTCTTCACCGCACTATTTACTTGGGTAGCAACTTTCAAAGATCTGTGTACATGGACACCAAGATCCCTCTGCTCATCCACACTACCAAGTATCCGACCATTAGCCCAGTACCCCATCTTTTTGTTATTCTTACCAAAGTGAATCACCTCACACTTAGCTACATTGAACTCCATTTGCCACCTTTCTGCCCAGCTCTGCAGCTTATCTATATACCGCTGTAACCTGACACATCCTGCCTCACTGTCTACAACTCCTCAGACTTTCGTATCATCCGCAAACTTGCTCACCCAACCTTCTAGCCCCTCCTCCAGGTCATTTATAAAAATGACAAACAGCAATGGTCCCAAAACAGATCCTTGCGGAACACCACTAGTAACAGCACTCCAAGATGAACCTTTACCATCAACTACTACCTTCTGTCTTCTTCCAGCCAGCCAATTCCTAATCCAAACCTCCAACTCACCCTCAATGCCATACCTCTGTATTTTTTGCAGTAGCCTACCATGGGGAACCTTATCAAACGCCTTATTAAAATCCATATACACCACATCTACCGCTTTCCCCTCATCCACCTCCTTAGTCACCTTCTCAAAGAATTCAATAAGGTTTGTGAGGCACGACCTGCCCTTCACAAAATCATGCTGACTATCCTTGATCACATTATTCCTATCCAGATGTTCATAAATCCTATCCCTTACAATTCTCTCTAAGACTTTGCCCACAACAGAAGTGAGACTCACCGGCCTATAGTTACTAGGGTTATCCCTACTCCCCTTCTTGAACAAGGGAACCACATTTGCTAGCCTCCAGTCTTCTGGCACTACTCCTGTAGACAACGAGGACATAAAAATCAAGGCCAATGGCTCTGCAATCTCCTCTCTTGCTTCCCAGAGAATCCTAGGATAAATGCCATCAGGCCCAGGGGACTTATCTATTTTCACCCTTTCCAGAATTTCCAACACCTCTTCCCTACATACCTCAAAGCCATTTTTTCTACTTAATTGTGACTCAGTATTCACATCGGCAACAATGTCCTGTTCCTGAGTGAATACTGACGAATCTCTTCAGCCTCCACACGCAACTTCCCACTACTGTCCTTGACTGGACCTATTCCTACCCTAGTCATTCTTTTATTCCTGACATACCTATAGAAAGCCTCAGGGTTTTCCCTAATCCTACCAACTAAGGGCCTTTCATGTCCCCTCCTTGCTGCTCTTAGCCCTCTCTTCAGGTCCTTCCTGGCTACCTTATAACTCTCAATCGCCCCAATTGAACCTTCACGCCTCATCTTTACATAGGCCGCCCTCTTCCATTTAACAAGGGATTCCAATTCCTTATTAAGCCACGGCTCCCTCACACGACCCTTTCCTCCCTGCCTGACAGGTACATACTTATCAAGGACACTCAATAGTTGCTCCTTGAACAAGCTCCACATATCAATTACGCCCTTGCCTTGAAGCCTACTTTTCCAAGCCACGCATCCTAAGTCATGCCTCACCGCATCATAATTTCCCTGCCCCCAGCTATAACACTTGCCCTGCAGTGCACACTTATCTCTCTCCATCACTAGAGTAAAAGTCACTGAATTGTCGTCACTGTCCCCAAAGTGCTCACCTACCTCTAATTCTAACACCTGGCCTGGTTCGTTACCCAGAACCAAATCCAGTATGGCCTCACCTCTTGTTGGCCTGTCTACATATTGTGTCAGGAAACCCTCCTGCACACATTGGACAATGCTGGAGATCAGAGCTTAAAAATGTGTTGCTGGAAAAGCGTAGCAGGTCAGGCAGCATCAAAGGAACAGGATATTCGACGTTTCAGGCATAAACCCTTCTTCAGGAATCAGCCCTTTCCTGAAGAAGGGCTTATGCCCGAAACATCAATTCTCCTGCTCCTTTGATGCTGCCTGACCTGCTGCGCTTTTCCAGCAACACATTATTAAGCTCCAGTCTCTGTAAGATGCCAATCAAATTTTGAACGCAGAACTTGCTGAGATAATTGTAGCTTTTGAAACACAGCTAGATATGCGTAATTGCATAATAAGCCCTTAGGAGCATTTCAAAGGAAGATATCTATTGAAACTGTAGAGCTGGATATATTTTTTCTAACTTGTATATGTCGATCAAAGCTGTCCAGCAGCATCTCACTTACAACTGCAGCCATTTCTTTATTTTTGAAGTTCAAAGAGTGAATTTTTTTTTAAAAGACTTCATACCATGACAGTTATGCAGAACTTCTCAGTGCTTTAAGGATGTTTAATTCTACTCAATTAATACCAACTAAAGTTTCACCTTTGGTGTTTTGAATCCACCCAGAATCACAGGCATCTCCGTGATGTTAAGCATGCACAAGACAATTTTCTGATTCAGTATGTGGATGTACCTACTAGAGAAGGTGCAAAACTTGACCTTCTGTTGGGAAATAAGGCAGGGTAGGTGACTGAGGTGTCAGTGGGGGAGCACTTTAGGGTGAGCGTCTATAATTCAATTAGTTTTAAAATAGCGATGGAAAAAGATAGGCCAGATTTAAAAGTTGAAGTTCTAAATTGGAGAAAGGCCAATTTTGACGGTATTAGGCAAGAACTTTCAAAAGCTGATGGGGGGCAGATGTTCGCAGGTAAAGGGACGGCTGGAAAATGGGAAGCCTTCAGAAATGAGATAACAGATTCCAGAGACAGTATATTTCTGTCAAGGTGAAAGGAAAGATTGGTAGGTATAGGGAATGCTGGATGGCTAGAGAAATGGAGGGTTTGGTTAAGAAAAAGAAGGAAGCATATGTCAGGTAAATCGGGTGAATCCTTAGAAGAATATAAAGGCTGTAGGAGTATACTTAAGAGGGAAATCAAGAGGGCAAAAAGGGGACATGAGGTAGCTTTCGCAGAGTTCAGGAGAATCCAAAGGGTTTTTGCAAATACATTAAGGACAAAAGGATAATTGGGAGAGAATGGGGCCTCTCAAAGATCAGCAAGGCGACCGTTGTGTGGAGCCACAGAGATGGGGGAGATACTAAATGAGTATTTTGCATCAGTATTTACTGTGGAAAAGGACATGGAAAAGGACCTCCAATTTTGGTGTCATCTGCAGACTTACTAACTATACCTTTAATGCTCACATCCAAATCATATATATAAAATAGAGGACCTAGCACCGATCCTTGTGGCACTCCACTGGACACAGGCCTCCAGTCTGAAAAGCGACACTGCACCACCACCCTTTCTCTTCTACCTTTGAGTCAATTCTGTTTCCAAATGGCTAGGTCTCCCTGTGTTCCACGAGATCGAACCTTGCTAATAAGTCTCCCATGGGGAACCTTGTCGAATGCCTTATTGAAGTCCATATAGATCACATACACCACTCTGCCCTCATCAATCCTCTTTGTTACTTCTTCCAAAAACTCAATTAAGTTTGTGAGACATGATTTCCCACACACAAAGCTGTGTTGACTATCCCTGATCAGTCCTTACCTTTCTAAATACGCGTACATCCTGTCCTTCAGGATTCCCTCCAACAATGTGCCCACCAACGATGTCAGGCTCACTGGTTTATAGTTCGCTGGCTTGTCCTTACCTCCCTTCTTAAACAGCGGCACCATATTAGTCAACCTCCAGTCTTCCCACACCTCACCTGTGACTATCGATGATACAAATATCTCAGTAAGAGGCCCAGCAATCACTTCTCCAGCTTCCCACAGAGTTCTAGAGTACACCTGATCAGGTCCTGGGGATTTATCCACCTTTATCCGTTTCAAGACATCCAGCACTTCCTCCTCAGTAATATGGACATTTTTCAAGATGTCACCATCTATTTCCCTGCATTCTATATCTTCCATGTCCTTTACCACAGTAATATTGATGCAAAATACTCGTTTAGTATCTCCCACATCTCCTGTGGCTCCACACAAAGGCAGCCTTGCTCTCCCTATTCTCTCCCTAGTTACCCTTTTGTCCTTAATATACTTGTAAAAACCCTTTGGATTCTCCTTAAATCTATTTGCTAAAGCTATCTCATGTCCCCTTTTTGCCCTCCTGGTTTCTCTCTTACTCTTCCTGCCTTTATACTCATCTAAGGATTCATTCGATCTATCCTGTCGATACCTGACATATGCTTCCTTCTTTTTCTTAACCAAACCCTCAATTTACTTAGTCATCCAGCATTTCCTATACCTACCAGCCTTTCCTTTCACCCTAACAGGAACATACTTTCCCTGAACTTTCATTATCTCATTTCTGAAGCATTTCCTGCCATCCCTGGATTCGATTCCAGCCTCAGCTGGCTGACTGTATGGAGTTTGCATGTTCTTTCCATGTCTGTGTGAGTTTCCACTGGCTATTCCAGTTTCCTCTCACAGGCCATGGTGGATTAGCCATGTAGGGTGGGAAATGTGTCTTGAGATGCTCTTCAGAGGGTCATTGCAGAAATGATGGGTGGAATGACATCTATCTGCACCATAGGAATCTATGACCCACTGTTTCTGCCTGCTTCTGCCCGACACAATTCATCCCTTCTTACCTTGACTTGATTTTTTTTTCTCTGTTTGTTCAGTCCCTCTCCATTTACATCTGCGATTCCTCTGACACTTTACATAAGTTTCAAAATTTCCCGTTCGTGAGTTCCAGCCACCTTCTTTTCACTGTGGGCATGCGATGCCCTTACACATCCATCCCCCATGGTCACGAATCTCTCCTCTTCTTCTGGGAAAAATGGCCAAACTGTCGCCCATTCTCCACCACCCTCCTCTGCCTAAGTGAGCTTGTCCTCAGTTTGACCAATTTCTCTTTTAGCTTCTCCCACTTTCTTCAGGTCAGAGGGGTAGCCATGGGTGCCCACATAGGCCTCAGTTTTCCCTGCCTCTTTGTGGATTACGTTAAACATTCCTTGTCCCAGTCCAACTCTGGCCCCTACCCACAATTCTTTCTCCAATATATTGATGACATCATTGGTGCTGCTTCCCACTTTCATCTGGAATTGGAAAAGATTATCAACATCACTTCCAATTTCCAGCCTGCTCTCACCTTCACCACCATCTCTGATTCCTCTCTTCCCTTCCTTGACATCTATTTCCATTTCTAGAGACGTTCTCGCCACCAATGTCCACTACATATCCACTGAGTCCCACAGTTACCCGGACTATTCCCTGACCCTCAATGCCTCATCTTCACCATGGACATCCAGTCCCTGTACACCTCCATCGCCATGACAAGGGCCTCCAAGCCCTCTGTTTCTTCCTGTCCTGATGTCCCCACCTGTACCCTTCCACTGACACTCACATTTGTTTGGCTGAACTGGTCCTCACCCTTAACAATTTCTCCTTCGAATCTTCCCACTTTCTTGAAAGGATAGCCTTGGTGGATTTGTAGAAAATGTCAGTGTTGAGTCGGTCACCGTTGATGGAGATGGAGAAGTGCAGGAAGGGGAGGGAGGTGTTGGAGATGGTCCAGGTGAATTTAAGGTCGGGGTGGTGTGTGTTGGTGAAGTTGATGAACTGTTCAACCTCCTTGTGGGAGCACGAGGTGGCGCCAATGCAGTCAAGGGCCCCAGCTATGCCTATCTTTTTGTCAGCTACGTGGAACAGTCTATCTTCCGGAGTTACACGGGCACCACGCCCCACCTTTTCCTCTGCTATATTGATGACTGCATCGGCGCCACCTCGTGCTCCCATGAGAAGGTTGAACAGTTCACCAATTTCACCAACACACACCACCCCGACCTTAAATTCACCTGGACCATCTCTGATACCTCCCTCCCCTTCCTGGACTTCTCCATCTCCATCAATGGTGACCGACTCAACACTGACATTTTCTACAAATCCACCAACTCCCACAGCTACCTGGACTACACCTCCTCCAATCCTGCCTATGGTAAAAACGCTATCCCTTATTCCCAATTCCTCTTCCTCCGCCGCATCTGCTCCCAGGCAGGTCAGTTCCACCACAGAAGACACCAGATGACCTCCTTCTTTAAAGACTGCAATTGCCCCTCCCAGGTGGTTGATGATACCCTCCAATGCATCTCATCCACTTCCTGCAGCTCAGCCCTCAAACTCCACCCTTCCAACCACAACAAGAACAGAACCACCCGGTACTTACCTTCTACCCCACCAAACTCTATATACATCGCATCATCCTTCGCCATTTCCGCCACCTATAAACAGACCCGACCACCAGAGGTATATTTCCCTCACCACCCCTATCTGCTTTCTGTCAAAAGCGTTCCCTCTGCATCTACCTCGTCAAGCCCATGCACCCCCAAACAACCCACCTTCCCATCCTGGCACCTTCTTCTGCCACCGCAGGAATTGCAAAACCTGCGGCCTCACCTTCTCCCTTACCTCTGACCAAGGCCCCAAAGGAACCTTCCACATCCATCACAGTTTCACCTGCACTTCCACACTTGTCATTTACTGTATCCATTGCTCCTGATGCGGTTTCCTCCACTTTGGGGATACGGGACACCTACTTGCAGAACGCTTCAGAGTACATCTCTGGGACACCAACCAACCCCACCACCCTTGGCTGAACACCTCAACTCCCCCTCCCACTCCGTCGAGGACATGCAGGTTCTGGGCCTCCTCCATCGCCATTCCCTCACCACCTGACACCTGGACGAAGAATGCCTCATCTTCCATCTTGGGACCTCCAACCCCATGGCATCAATGTGGATTTCACCAGTTTCCTCATTTCTCCTTCCTTCACCTTATCCCAGTTCCAACCTTCCAGCTCAGCATCGCCCTCATGACCTGAACTACCTGTCCATCTTGCTTCCCACCTATCTGCTCCACCCTCCCCTCCGACTTATCAGCATTACCCCAACTCCATCCACTTATCACACGCATAACTATCTTCCCCCCAGCCCCACCCCCTCCCCATTTATCTATCCACCGCCAATGCTCCCACTCTCAATCATGAAGAAGGGCTTTTGTCTGAAACATCGATTTTCCTGCTCCTCAGATGCTGCCTAACCTGCTTTGCTTTCCCAGCACCACACTCTCGACTGTAATCTCCAGCATCTGCAGTCCTCACATGTATGTCTGTACATTCTCACACCCTGCTTCCTGCAAAGACTCCATTCCATTCTCCCAGTTTTTCCATCTCCATCACATCAGTACTGATGATGCCAAATTCTGCAAGAGCATCTCCGAAACGTCCATCTTTCTCAACAGTACATAATTCCCCAGTATGGTAATTGACAGGACCCTCAGCTGTATCCAACCCACCCCCTGCATTTCAGTCTGTCCTCCTACAACAGTGATAGAGTCTCTCTGATCATCGCTTACCATCCACCAGCATCCACCTCCATGGGATCATTAGCCACCTCCAGCGGGATGTCACCACAGACCCATATTCCTTTCTTCATCATTGTCAGCTTCCTGCAAGGATTGTTCTCTCTGGGACACCATGGTCCACTCCTCCTCTACTCTCAACACCGATTCACATCCCCACATCACCTTCCCCTGCAATCACAGAAGGTGTAACACTTGCAGGATTACCTTCCCCATCCTCATGATCCAAGGGCGCAGTCACACCTTCCAGGTGAAGCAGCAATTTGCCTGCTCTTCACTCAGTCTGTTCTACTATATTTGATGTTCACAATATGCTCTGCTTTATATGGGGAAACAAATTGCAGACTAGGTGATCTACGTTATGTCTACAATACTGACCCTCGGATTCGAGTTCCCTGCCATTTCAACATATCGCTATATTCCCTGACCAACGTCTCTGTCTCAGGCTTGCTGCAGTGCTCCAGTAAAGCTCAGTTCAAACTGGAAGAGCAGCAGCTCATTTTCTGCTTGGGGTCCCCGCAGCTTTCGGTACTCATGTCAAGTTCAATAATTTTAGGGCCTGAGCACCATCTCCCATTGTCCTTACCACAACCCCACTCATCAGGCCTTCTCATCACACAGGCTGCTACCACAAACAACCCATTGTCAGCCACTAATAGTTCCCATTAGCAGCAATTTGATTCTCCCAGGCTTACCTTTACCAATCCTTTGTCTGCTCAACTCTCTTTTCTCTCTCTCTGGGCTCCAACTTTACCCATCGTTTACTCCTCCATTCCACTGCCCCCACCCCACTTCTTCTCGAGCATGCATATTGTCATCAGGTCTGAACAAAGGTCACTGAGCCTGAAACATTAACTCTGCTTTCTCTCCACGGATGCTGTAAGAACTGCTGAGTTTCTATTTTTTTTCCTTATTCCAGCATCCACAGTTCTTTGGGGTTTCTTTTCAGTGAGCTCAGTTGGCCCTGCTGTATCTCAATATTTAACTGGTGTGAGTCACATCCCATCTGCTTTCAATACTTGCAAAAAGTTGACCGAGTGACCAGTTATCAGTGACAGAGGCCTGGCATCAAATGTGATTGCTCCCAAGTAGTTAAATTACTGAGGCTGTGAACAAAACAATTAGAAACCATCAGATCTCCACAAACTCAGAAGTTGGACTCTGTTCACTGCAATGAAAACTGCTATAAACTTGAAGAAAACCAGTTTACTTTTCCTTCAGAGTTGCTACAAGCTGTGACTTTATGTAATAAGTCAGAAGCCCTTATGTGGAAGCCACTCACCCTGTGCCTCTTGCAAACAACTGAAAGCATTCGGAGAAGGAAGATTGAGCAGCAGCATTCTGATCAGCAGACCTTGTGAACAAGAACTACTGAACTGCATTCTCAGTCTTTTCCTCCATCCTTAACTCCCATGTTTTGATGTCCTGTCTGTTTCTGTCAGGATGTGTGTGCAAGGGGGACTATATAAAGTTATTTGAGTTTTAATTAATAGAATTAGATGTTGATGATTCATAATAGTTCACCTGTAGCTAGATTATATTAATTACTCTTGTTAAGTACAGAAACCTGGTTCATGCTTTCCATCGGATTCGAAAAGACAGGCAGATTGGGGAATTCTGCATACTTTTCAAAATCTTTAACTTTTGTGATGACTTCATGAATTGATTTTCACTTGAATTGTCATGACATTCAAAGCTATGAGCCTAGTTTGGGAAAAGGGGACTAGTGTGGGGTTATAGTGTATCTTTAGTGGCACAGACTTAATGGGCAGAATGGCCACTTCAATGCTGCATGATTCTATGATTTTATGATCCTTCCATGACTGAGAAGGGCAGCTTTCAGATGCCAGCCACCCTGTGGGTGTACAGTGGGTTTCGAAAGATAACATGGAGGGAAGGGATGCTGGAGTTATCTGGTGAATGGGGAATTGTTATACAACAGCATGACAGCTGAAACAATGTGATGAATTAATGCAATGAGTTTAGTAAGATATGGCAATAAAACCTGCTTGGCCTTGGGACAAGAATCACTCCACCGAACCTGACCTGATGTGTACTTAGCCAAAAAACTGTATTCAGCTCTCTGTTTTAAATGTGCAGCGTTCATAACAAAATGATGAATGGTTGGCTGTAATAGAACTAAATATGTGTGATCTGATAGCCACTACAGTGGTTTGACTGAAAGATACCAAAGACTTCGGTCTGAATATTCAAGGATACGTTACTTTTCAGATGAATAGGAAGCTAGGAATAGGTGGAAGGATAGCTTTGTTAATTAAGGACAAAATTATTACAGTAGTGGAGGAGATTATCTTCGTAAAACTCCAGCTGTAGGTCAGGGTTTTTTGATTTTGTTTTAAGGTGTAATGGTGTGTGGGACACACCCCATCAGAACAAACTGGAAAGTTAATTGAATATTGTGCCTGGGTCTCTAACACACAGAACTGGTCCCCTAGCAGGATTGTCATTGCATCACTTCTTGCAACAGCAAAGTCATACCCCCGAGAAGCCTCCTGCCACTTAAAGATTGACAGCTACTGTGAGCAGCAGTTCCACCTCAGTGGTCAAGGCTGTTAGCAATTCAGCAACTCCAAGTCCATTAGCAGCAGGCAAGATACGTGACCTTTGGGAGGTGATTGTGGGCTAGAGGTTATGGGGACAATGGTGTTAGGAGCAAGGTCAGAGAGTTGGCTTTCATTCGCCAACCCCTGCCTACCATCGGTGTTTCCAATCACCCTCAGATCAGCACCTCCATAGTAGGCAGGCAGGCCACTCTTTCCAGTGGAGGGCATCTTGATTGACAATACAGAGTTAATCCGATCCTTGTCATATAAAAGTCTTCAGGTGATTGTTAATGGGCTACTTTAAGATTTCAGTTAGCAACAGGACAAGAAAGTCAAGCCTGAGCCTACCCAATCAGAACTTCATATCATTGGAACATAGAACAGTACAGCACTGGAACAGGCCCTTCTGTCCACCATGATGCTATTCTAAACTAATCCCACCTGCCTGCACATGCTCGATATCCCTTTATTCCCAGCCTGTTCATGTGTCTGTCTAAATGCCTCTTCAATGTTGGTGTCATAGCTGCTTTTACCACTTACCCTGACTATGTTACAGGCACCAACAACCCTCAGTGTAAAAAACTTACCTCGCACATTTCCTTTTATATTTTCTCCCCTCTCACCTTCAACCTATGCTCCTTTGCATTGACATTTTCACACTGAGAAAAATACTCAGACTATTCACCCTATCCATGCTGCTAATGATTTTATACCCTTCTATCAGGCCTCCAATGCTCTAGCAAAAACAATCCAAGTTTGTCCAACCTCTGCTAATAGCTGATACACTCCAATCCACGCAACATCCCAGAAAACCTCCTCTGCACCCTCTCCACATCCTTCCTATAGTATGGTGAGCAGAACTGCAGACAATACTCCAAATGTGGCATAACTAAAGTCTTATACAGCTGCAACATCACTTGTCAAATTTTATATTCAATGATGTGATCAATGAAGGCAAGCAGGTCATATGCCGCCTTTACCACCTTATCTTCTCATGTTGCCACTTTCAGGGATCTATGGACTTGCACACAAAGGTTCTGCTGTATAGCAATGCTCCTAATGCCCCTGCCATTTACTGTGTACTTTCCTCTTGCATTTGACCTCACACTTGTCTGAATTAAAATCCATCTGCCATTTTTCCACTGTACTTTCCATTTGATCTATATCCTGTGTATCCTTAACAACCTTCCTCACTTTCCACAACTCCAGCAATTTTTGTGTTGTTTGCAAATTTTAGTAATCAGACCACTTACATTTATATCCAATAAATTACAAACAACAGAAGTCCCAGCACTGATACTTAGTCATAGACCTTCTAGTCACAGAAAAACACCCCTTCACAACCACCCTCTGTCTTCTATGACTAAGCCAATTTTGTATCCAATTTACCAACGTACCATGGATCCCATGCGACCCGATCTCCTGGACAAGCCTACCATGAGGAAGTTGCCAAATGCTTTGGTAAAGTCCATGTAGACAACATGCACTGCCCTACCCTCATCATTCAGCTTCATCAAAAAGCTCAATTACATTTGTGAGACAAGACCTCTACCACAAATCTATGCTGACTATCCCTGATAAGTCCATTCTCTTCCAAATGTGAATAAATTCTATTCCTACGAATCTTCTTAAATAATTTCTCTACCACTAAGAACACAAACAAGCAGGGAAATGCTGCTGAAAACAACAGAAGAGGTGGTCTGAAATGCATGTGTTTCAATGTGAGAAGTATAATAGACAAGGTAAATGAACTTGGAGCTTTGCTTAGTACTTGGAACTATGACATTATTGCAATTATGGAGACTTGGCTGAAATGGAGACAGGACTGGCAGCTGAATGTCCCAGGACTTAAATGTTTCAGGTGTGATAGAAAGGGATATAAAAGTGGTGGGGGAGTTGCATTACTAATTCCTAAAGGAATAGCTCATAGCTGTACTGAGGGAGGATACGTCAGAGGACTCGTGCAGCAAGGCAATATGGGTAGAACTCAGGAATAGGAAAGTGGAAACCACAATGCTGGAGGTTTCCAACAGCCAACAGGAGACAGAGGAGCTAATATGTAGACAGATTTTGAAAAGCTGTGGAAACAGCAGAGTTATTGTGATGGGTAATTTTGACTTCCCCCAATATTGACTGTGACTCACTTTGTGCTAGGGGCTTGGATGGGGCAGAATTTGTAAATTCAGGAGGGTTTCTTGACACAGTATGTAAGCAGCAGGAAAGGAGTTATACTGGACCCAGTTTTGGAAAATGAGCCCAGCCAGGTGAGTGAAGTTTCAGTGGGGGAGCATTTCGGGAGTAGTGACCTGATGAAGGAGCAGCAGTCCGAAAGCTAGTTCTTCCACATAAACCTGTTGGACTATAACCTGGTGTTGTGTGATTTTTAACTGTGATCAATGAAGGCAAGCAGGCCATATGCCTTCTTTACCACCTTATCTTCTCACGTTGTCACTTTCGGGGATCAATGGACTTGCACACAAAAGTTCGGCTGTATAGCAATGCTCCTAATGCCCCTATCATTTACTATGTACTTTCCTCTTGCATTCGACATCCCAAAGTGCGTCACTTCATTCTTGTCTGAATTAAAGTCCATCTGCCATTTTTCCACTGTACTTTCCATTTGATCTATATCCTGTGTATCCTTAACAACCTTCCTCACTTTCCACAACTCCAGCAATTTTTGTGTTGTTTGCAAATTTTAGTAATCAGATCACCTACATTTATATCCAATAAATTACAAGCAACAGAAGTCCCAGCACTGATACTTGTGGAACATCACTAGTCACAGACCTTCTAGTCACAGAAAAACACCCCTTCACAACCACCGTGAGATTTAAGATACTCATGGATGGGGCCCTCAGCAGTCCTCAGGTGAAGGCGTTAAACTGGAGAAGGTGAACTATAACAATATTAGGCAGGAACTGGAAAATTTTGACTGGAGGCAGCTGGTTATGTCAACACCAGACATGTGGGAGTATTTCAAATGGCAGTTGATATAAATTCAGGAGCGGCACGTTCCTGTGAGAATGAAAGTCAGGTGCGGCAAGAATCTTGGATGACTGGGGATGTTTTGACCTTGGTTAAAAAGGAAAGGAAAGCCTACATAAGGTCCAGGAGGATGGGAACTGATGAAGCCCTTGAAGTATGTAAGCAAAGTTTGAAACAATGTAAACAAGGAATTAGTAGGGCTAAAAGGGTTGCATGTTGCATAGTGGCTGACAAACAGGATTAAGGAGAATCCTCAGGCTTTTGTATACAGATATAAAAACCAAGAAGGCAGCCATGGAAAGAGTTGAGGTAAAAACAATGACTGCAGATGCTGGAAACCAGATTCTGGATCAGTGGTGCTGGAAGAGCACAGCAATTCAGGCAGCATCCGAGGACAGGCAAAATCGACGTTTCGGGCAAAAGCCCTTCATCAGGAATAAAGACAGAGAGCCTGAAGCGTGGAGAGATAAGCTAGAGGAGGGTGGGGGTGGGGAGAGAGTGGCATAGAGTACAATAGGTCAGTGGGGAAGGAGATGAAGGTGATAGGTCAGGGAGGAGAGGGTGGAGTGGATAGGTGGAAAAGGAGCTGGGCAGGTCGGACAAGTCCGGACAGGTCAGGGGATTGAGTTGCTGGAGGCTAGAAGCTAGGATGAGGTGGGGGAAGGGGAAATGAGGAAACTGTTGAAATCCACATTGATGCCCTGGGGTTGAAGTGTTCCGAGGCGGAAGATGAGGCGTTCTTCCTCCAGGCGGTCTATCCAAGGCCCCAAAGGAGCTTTCCACATCCATCAAAGTTTTACCTGCACATCCACTAATATCACCTATTGTATCCGTTGCTCCCGATGCGGTCTCCTCTACATTGGGGAGACTGGGCGCCTCCTAGCAGAGCGCTTTAGGGAACATCTCCGAGACACCCGCACCAATCAACCAAATCGCCCAGTGGCTCAACATTTCAACTCCCCCTCCCACTCTGCCGAGGATATGGAGGTGCTGGGCCTCCTCCACCGCCGCTCCCTCACCACCAGACGCCTGGAGGAAGAACGCCTCATCTTCCGCCTCGGAACACTTCAACCCCAGGGCATCAATGTGGATTTCAACAGTTTCCTCATTTCCCCTTCCCCCACCTCATCCTAGCTTCTAACCTCCAGCAACTCAATCCCCTGACCTGTCCGGACTTGTCTGACCTGCCCAGCTCCTTTTCCACCTATCCACTCCACCCTCTCCTCCCTGACCTATCACCTTCATCTCCTTCCCCACTGACCTATTGTACTCTATGCCACTCTCTCCCCACCCCCACCCTCCTCTAGCTTATCTCTCCACGCTTCAGGCTCTCTGCCTTTATTCCTGATGAAGGGCTTTTGCCCGAAACGTCGATTTTGCCTGTCTTCGGATGCTGCCTGAATTGCTGTGCTCTTCCAGCACCACTGATCCAGAATCATGGAAAGAGTTGGCCCATTCAAGGAGAAAGGAGAACATCTATGTGGACCCAGAAGAGGTAGATGAGGTAAATACTTTATATCAGTTTTCACCAAAGAGAAGGAACTGGCCGAGGATGATGTCAGGGAAGGGAGTGTTGAATTGCTAATCCAAGTTGCTATGAAAAAGGAGGAGGTGTTGTGCATCTTAATAAAATGTATTAAGGTAGATAAGTTCCTGGGTCCTGATGGGATTTATCCCAGAATATTGAGGGAGGTAAGAGAACAAATTGCTGGAGCATTGACATTTGTATCCTATTTGGCTGCAGGTGAGGTCCCATAGGACTGGAGAATAGTGAATGTTGCCCCATTAGTTAAGAAGGGTAACAGGGATAATCCAGGTAATTACAGGCCTGTGAGCCTCACATAAATGGTAGAGAAATTATTGGAAAAGATTCTCAGGGTCAGGATCTAAACGTATTTTGAAGCAAATGGACTTTTTAGTGATAGACAGCATGGTTTTGTGTGGGGTAGGTTGTGCCTTACTAACTTGATTGAGTTTTTTGAGAAGGTGACAAAGTTAATTGATGAGGGAAAAGTAATTAATGTTGTCTACACAGACTTCTTAAAACCTTTGACAAGGTCCCTCATGGGTGTAGCCACATGGTATCAAGGGTGAGTTGGCAAGATGGATACAGAACAGGCTTAGTCATAGGAGACAGAGGGTAGCGGTGCAAGGATGCTTTCCAGAATGGAGGGTTGTGACTAGTGGTGTTCCACAGGGATCAGTGCTGGGACTTATGCTCTTTGTGGTCTACATAAATGATTTAGAGGAAAATGTGGCTGGTCTAATTAATAATTTTGCAGATGATACAAAGATTGGTGGAGTTGCAGATAGTGAGGAGGATTGTCAGAGGATACAGCAGGATATAGATCAGTTGGAGACATGGGCAGAAAAATGGCAGATGGAGTTTAATCCAGACAAATGTGAGTTGATAAATTTGGAAGGTCAATAACAAGTGGAAACTATACAGTGAATGGTAGAACCCTTAGGAATATTGATATGCAGAAGGATCTGGGTGGGCCGGTCCATAGGTCATTGAAGGTGGCAGTGTAGGTATCACAGGTTGTGAAAAAGGCTAATGGCATGCTTGCCTCCATTGGAAGGGGCATTGAGTATAAGGATAGGCAAAATATGCGGTAGATTTATATAACTTTAGTTAGGCTACACTTGGAATATTGCGTACAGTTCTGGTCACCACACTACAAGAAGGATGTGGAATACTTCGGAGAGGGTACAGAAAAGGTTTACCAGGATGTTGCCCGGTATGGGGGATTTTAGCTATTCGGAAAGGTTGGGTACATTGGGTTTGTTTTCACTGGAACGCAAGAGGATGGTGGGGTGACCTGATAGAAGTTTATAAGATTATGAATGGCATGAATAGAGTGGAAAATATGAGGCTTTTTCCCAGGGTGGAGGAGTGAATTACTCGCTGATACAGGTTCAAGTGTGAGGGGAAAGTTTAAAAGAGATGTGCGAGGCAAGATTTTCACACAAGGTGGTCAGTGCCTGGAATTTGTTGCCAGAGGAGGCGGTGGAAGCAGACACAATAGCAGCATTCAAGAAACACCTTAACGAATAAATGGATAGGAAGGGAATAGAGGGATACGGATCCTATAATTGAACCCTGTTTTAGTACGGAAGGGCAAAATGTGGCAGCACACTCTTAGAGGGCTGAAGGGCCTGTTCCTGTGCTGTGCTATTTCTTGTTCTTTGTCCTATTCAGGCTCATTGGCCTATAATTTTCTTTATTATCCCTGATGCACTTCTTATGCAAAAGTAACAACATTGGCTATTCTCCAGTCCTCTCGGACTTTGTCTGTGGCTAAAGAGGACACAAAGATCTCTGTCAAGACCCCAGAAATTTCCTCTGTTGTCTTCCTTAGTATCCTAAGAGAAATCCCATCAAGGCCCTGAGAATCAGAAGTTGGTGGATATTTCCCTAATGTGAACTCACCAAATTATCTTCCCCTCCCACCAAGAAAGGACTTAATTAGTGATGAAATAAGTACAGAATAATAGAGCTCGAAATTAAACTTAAAAAAATTGACTTCACATGCAAAGAATAATCCTCCGCCATTATCGCCAACTCCAACACGACGCCACCACTAAACACATCTTCCCTTCCCTCCCCCTGTCTGCATTCTGCAGACATCGTTCCCTCCGGGACAACCTAGCCCACTCCTCCATCACCCCTAACACCTCTCCCATCACACACGGCACCTTCCCATGCAATCACAGAAGGTGCAACACCTGCCCCTTTACCTCTTCCACGCTCACCATCCAAGGCCCCATACACTCATTTCAGATTAAGCAGCGTTTCACTTGTACCTCTTTAATTTGGTCTATTGCATTCGTTGCTCCCAATGTGGTCTCCTCTATATTGGAGAGACAAAACGCCGACTGGGTGATCGCTTTGCTGAGCACCTTCGGTCTGTACGCATTCAGGTCTCGGACCTTCCCGTGGCTTGCCACTTCAACACACAATCCTGCTCCCATGCCCACATGTCTGTCCTTGGCCTGCTGCAATGTTCCAGTGAAGCTCAACGCCAACTGGAGGAACAGCATCTCATCTTCTGACTAGGCACGTTACAGCCTGCCGGTCTCAACATTGAATTCAACAACTTCAGATGATTATCTCATCTCGACCCCTCTGTTTTCATTCTGCACCATAATTTTATTTCATTTATTTTATTTATCTTTTTTTAAATATTTTTTTCACTGTTCTGTACCTCTTATTTCTTGATTGTCTCTCTTTCTCTCGCTCCCCCCTCTCTCATCACCCTTTTCCTCTCCTCTTCCCCCTTTGCTACCCTTCTCCCCTGTTTTCCATTTTGCCTCTGCTTCACCCCTCCCTCCCATCCCCTACATATTTTGTCACATAGCACTGGCTTCAGCCTTGGTCATTCACAGCTCCTAATCTCCCTATAATCTCTCTATGCACTGTCATTATCACCTCTTTATTGCTACCTTTGCTTCACTTTCTCTCAGCCCAGTATAAATACCTCCCTATTTCTCCTTTTTTTTTAGCTTTGACTAAGGGTCAGTTAGACTCGAAATGTCAGCTCTTTTCTCTCCTTACAGACGCTGCCAGACCTGCTGAGATTTTCCAGCATCTTCTCTTTTGGTTTCTTGCTTAACAGTCCAGTGATAATAACACTAGCTGTTGCCTCCCTGTATGGTTTACATATTATTAGATGAGCACCTAGTTAATAAAGTATATGTAATATAGAAAAATTCAAACTGATGTAATACAACGATCTTATCATATTTAAAGAAAAGAGGGGAATGGAACATTTAACACTAGGCAGAGCTGATGTATGGCACTTCTAACTTGCACAATAATGTTTTTGAAATAAAATGAGGTTTTTAGGTGGCAGCAGTTTATGATAAATTAGAGGTCACTCGCTATCTGATTAAATTACATTACCTACCAATAAATAGGTAGGTAAGAATATTTACTGACTATTTTTGCTACAACTAATAATGTTATTAGGTGCAACAGGTCTTTGTTCTGTTTGCAACCTCATGCTCTGTCAATAAAATTGAATGTGGTGGATTAATTTCTGTTTGTTGTTGAGCAAACAAAAGACTTTTCTAGTTTAAGGCCCATTCTCATGGTCACCATGTTCACAGGACTATAAGGAATATTCAGTAGGAGGGGGAGGAGAGTTGGAAGACAGGAAGAGTGTACAGTAATGATCTATGTACACTTACACATAAGCAATCACTTTTCAAGAATGCTTTTGGGAGTAGAGAATGGTTAGATATTACTCTATTTTTGCCAGGTAGGTCAATCCAATCCAATTTCTATATTAATTGGAAAGGTACTTACACTCTGAGATACTCAGAAAAACTGTGTTCAGTCTCTTGTGTGTTTTGTTCACTCTAACTTTACAACTGTTTCAGTCTTAAGAGCTTTCTAAGAACACAGGGACAGAGTTTAGTCAGAACTTTCAGTCCCATGGGTTCAATGAGCAACATGATGCTGTCACTGGCCCTGCTTCATTATAATTTCTTTCACTCCAGTTCAGGTGTTGTCCACTTCATGAGGGTGCTCCTTAAGTGTATTTTGCCTGGTCTCCTTTGACCAATTCCATGTCCACTTCAATTTGGTGACGTCCATTTCATTGCCACTTTTAGGGGGCATACATCCAGGAGAAGAAGTACATGCCCAGCCAGTCTTAGCTTTCTGTTCACCACAATGTTCTGCACGGGCCTCTGACCAGTCCTCAGCTGCACATCTCCATTGGTAATGCTGTCTCTCCATATAAGCCTCAGGATCTTGCATGTACAGTTCTGGTGAAAGGTCTCTGAGTCAAGTGACATCTTTGCTGTTCTCTCCCATGTCTCATTGACATGCATTCTGATTGACTCTAATACAGGCATAAAGAATCATAACTTTGTGACTGTTGAAGAACAGTGAGACACCTGATATCAAGGCCTAAGCCCTAAGCTCGATGTTTCGAGCATAAGCTCCTTATCCTGATGAAGAGCTGATGCTGAAAACATTGACTGTCTTGCTCCCCGGATGCTGCCTGAGCAGCTGTGCTTTTCCAGCACCACACTCTTCAACTCTGATCTCCAGCATCTGCAGTCCTCACTTTCTCCTAATTCATCAATAAGCACCAATAAGCAGTCAATATCATCCATCAGAAAATAGGTTAGAATGAACATAGAGCGCTCATACATAATAAGACAGTAAAGTATCTTTAGGGATACATTATAACTTCAAAGCCTTGAACTTCAACTCTAGCTGTCCATCAAGAGTAGCACTTACACCATGGGCCCCTCCAATATCATTACAGGAAAATGGCAAGGCTGCACACTCTCCTCACTCCTTTTTGCTTTGCCTTCCTTATTATAGAATCAAATGGTGGATGCAGGCTTTCCTATCTGATATTACCACCATCAATCATCAGACCTGGATTTCATAAGTGACATTGCCTTGCTGGGTGAACGACTCTAAGACATGACAACCAGACTTGAGAGTTGCACTGGCAAGGTTGACTTGTACATCCTCTGGGAGAAGAGCAAGACTATCACAATTGGATGGCAGCAAGCTGACCCCACCTCCATCCCAACCTCCACTTCACACCTTTGAGCAAAAAACTATTGAGGACATTGGCCATTTATTCACTTCAGAAACACCACTGGGAACGATGGAGTAAAGATTGACGTCCACACAAGAATTGGCAAAGCAACATTAATCTCCTAAAGATGCTACATGCTCTGAGATCCAACACTAGTAACAAGACAGGGATATTTACAGCATGACAATGTTCTTAGGTTGCTAATTCAGGGGCTCAGCTAATGTAATGTGGAATAAAATGCTCATCTCTTTAAGAATGATCACAAATTAACAGCATTCTTAGAAATCTATCTGGTTAAAAATTTTCATTGGAGAAGAAACCTTCTGTCTTGATCTGGTCTGGCCCACGTGCTTCCACACTGACTGCAATCTGGTTAGCTGTCCTTTTGAAAGGGCCAAGATAGCCAGCCAGTTGTAATAAATTGTGAGAGGAAAATTGAGTAACAATAAAGCCATACATACCATCTGACAACCACTGAGACCAGAGATGACAAATGCAATCATTTCTCAGTCAACCCCAAAGTCCACCTCAACAATATTTGGGCAGTGCAGCCAAATTGGGGAGAGGTGTTCCACAAGCTAGTCAAGCAACAATTGACATAGTTTTATCCACCAAAAAAACTTAAAGCTGATGTCCTAGTTCATTCCATTACCATGCTTGTAGATGTTACATCCCATTGGAGACAAGGTAATATTCAGTTAAGAGGGAGTTATCGTGGAGTTCTCAATATGGACTTCACACTAATTAAATTTAATGATACAGGCAAAGAAACCACCTGCCAAATGTCCTCCATAAGTCGATGAATTGGTACTCCTCCATGTTGGACACTACTTGGAATATGTACTGAGGTAACAAGGGTATAGAAGGTACTCTCATTTGGGACTTCAATATCTAACATTAAGAATGGCTCGGTAACACCACTGGTAGCTGACTCCTGAGAACAAAATCATGAAGTTGTGTGGTATATTATTATAGCTGGGTTCTCAATTAGAGGTAAAACTTTTTTTTTGGTTTTCAGTTCTATGCAGGTGGCTGTTTTTAAGGGTCAGAAGCTATTTTTAAGCGTTGAGTCAAAAACAAAGTCATGCGACTTTAACTAAATGTCTAGATAAGTTTGGTAGTGAGTTCAGGGGTGTTTAATAAGTTGAGCTTTTAATGACCTACAGCAAGGGACGTAAAATACATTAGCAGGTTCAGTTCATAGGATATATACCAGCAGGCAGACTTTTCAGCAGCCAGAAAGTAGTGAAAATCAGAGAGCATTCAGTGAGTTAGTCTGTCTGAGTGTCAGACAGAATCACATCTGGTGAATCTGCAGAAAATTGACAAAAGGAAATGTTTGCAATCTCATCAGTTGAATAGGAGATCAAAGAATGAAGATAATAATGATACTTCATTGGTTTTGAGTAGCTGTAAAGGGTATTGCTGGGAAGGTGTTGAATTTTTCTTTTTTCTGTTTATAATAAAATCTTTTCAAACAGCAGAACCAGGGACAGAGGTTTGATTCCTGCCTTGTCTGTGTGGAGTTTGCACATTCTCCCTATGTCTGCGTGGGTTTCCTCTGGATGCTCTGGTTTCCTCCCGCAGTTTAAAGATGTGCAGGTTAGGTGAATTGGCCACACTAAATTGCTCATAGTGTTAACTGCATGAGTCAGGGGTAAATATAGAGTAGAGGAATGGGTCTGGGTGCGTAACTTGTTGGGCCAAAGGGCCTGTTTCCGTACTGTAGTGAATCTAATCTAATCTAATACATCTCTATGACGCTAAATGTATGTAGCCTTTTAAAAAATATTTTCTTTAATGTCATAAACTTACCTTAATTAGTCAAAATTACAGTTTTATGTGAACCAGCATACTGACTGATCACCATTGTAAACAAATAGCTAAAATAGCCCTAGTGGTCTATCAAGCCAGGTTTCTCTCTGTGATCTGACTTATCCAGTACAATCATCAACGTGGATCATAACGACAGCTTGACCACACTGAGCTTGCAGCTCATGGTGAGGTGGCTATAAAGAGGGAATGTATACTTGTCTGCATCTATCCATGACAGAATTTATAGGTGTGACTTCTTACCAGTCTTTGTTGTTAAGACTGATCCCAGGATAAAGATTCCCAATTTATTCTAATCTGAGATAGGAGAGAGAAA
The DNA here is from genome assembly GCF_037043375.1 of Chiloscyllium plagiosum. NCBI lineage: Eukaryota > Metazoa > Chordata > Chondrichthyes > Orectolobiformes > Hemiscylliidae > Chiloscyllium > Chiloscyllium plagiosum. The sequence goes on from NW_028270143.1 coordinate 76,704,173, forward strand.
CTGACTTGGTTTCTTTTCAACTCCCTCTGTTTGTTGGTGGAAAGAAAACTTAAAACAAAGGATCCCTTCCCTCATGGATACCTTCCCCAGTTCCAATGCATTGATGTTTCCTAACTTAACCAGGCTTTCTTCAGTTAAAGAAAGATTGAGTTTAATAGATGCCAAAATTTGAAGAAAAAATAAAATGCAAATGCAAACAGATCAGAAATGAGAAGTGAATAAACAGATAGCAATTAGATATACAAATCAATCTTTGATTTGTCCATGTGGAGCTCATGGGGGAACATTGCGGCTATTATGTTGTGTGATTCCATTGAGTCAATTCTGGCAGTTGAGCAGTTGTTTTGGAAATTAAGTTCTGCAGATTAGCCCTTTGACCTGTGACTAGTGACCTCGTCCACCAGGAGATAGTGAAGACTGCAGATGCTGAAGAGTCAGAGTTGATAAAGTGTGGCGCTGGAAAAAGCACAACAGGTCAGGCAACATCAGAGAAGCAGGAGAATCGACGTTTCAGGCAGAACCCTTCATCAGTTCTGTCTTTGCATTGAGGACACACTACCCTGATGAAGAGTTTTGCCCGAAACATCGACTCTGCTGCTCCTGACTTGCTGTGCTTTTTCAGCACCACACTTTATTGATCTAGTCCACTGCTCAGGGAGAAAAAAAGAGTTTCTTTTTCACCTGTAAGCATAGATGTCTAATAAATACTCCCTGTTGTAGCTTTCACTCTAGGATAGTAACATCAGAACACCAAACAGCACACCAGCACTGGAACATTAGACAAGCACTCAACAGAGGTATAGTTCATTTTTAACCCTCCTGTGTATTCCTGGCTGGCCTGGGGTGGGAAGGGAGGAGGAACATAGGTATGTTTTTCTCCCAGAATGCTTTCATTCCATCACATTATGATCAGCATCTGAAGATCTCTCACAGGAGATGGTTCAGATTTTTGTATTGTTACTCTTCTTTGAAGTGGTTCTCTAAAATTCCTTGGTACCTGACGTGTAAATTAAATCAACTCAATTCAACTGCTAGCAAGAGCAAAGAAAAAATTTATTTTTGACCTCTGCAGGGGACCTGATACATTGGCAAGATGCCCCATGTAAGGGACGCCTGATCTCTTTTACATATTCCCTTTATACTATAATTCGCTTCTCCTTATCAATACCTCAAGGCCAGGAGCCTGGAACATTCGAGTTCCTTACCATATATGGAGTTGTTTTTCTCATTCCTTGACTGTTGATATGGTAGTTTAACTTTACATTTTTTCTGTCTGTCTGAAATACAACCTCTAGTTTCAGTCAGGCTCTTACTTCTTTGTTTTCCAATGCTTTTATAGATTTCACAATAAGTGTTAATTTTCCATTATGTTTCCCCCCTTTTTGTCATTTCATGACAACAATGACAAAAAAAAAACAGAGCCAGATACCTATACATCAAACTGCTTAGGGAGTGCCAGGCCTTTCCTCAGACACCATCTACCTGCAACACAGCTTTCTGGTGATATTGTCACTTGCTCTGTTGTGCTCTGTACATAGTCCATTTTCACACATCACACTCTTCAATGTCACAGTATGGTGGGATCCATGGGTGTCCCAGAGGTGTTCCCCGAAATGTTCCGCAAGTAGGCGGCCTGTCTCCCCAATGTAGAGGAGACCACATTGGGTGCAGCGGATGCAATAAATGATGTGTGTGGAGGTGTAGGTGAATTTGTGACGGATATGGAAGGATCCATTGGGGTCTTGGAGGGAGGTGAGGGGGGAGGTGTGGGCGCAAGCTTTGCACTTCTTGCGGTTGCAGGGGAAGGTGCCAGGAGTGGAAGTTGGGTTGGTGGGGGGTGTGGACCTGACAAGGGAATTGCGGAGGGAGTGGTCTCTCCGGAACGCTGACAGGGGTGGGGAGGGTCTGTTTGGAGGTGGCAGAAATGATGGAGGATGATACGATGTATCCGGAAGTTGGTGGGGTGGTAGGTGAGGACCAGTGGGGTTTTGTCCTGGTGGCAATTGGAGGGGCGGAGTTCAAGGGCGGAGGTATGGGAAGTGGAGTAGATGTTGTGGAGAGCATCATCGACCACGTCGGAGGGGAAATTGCTGTCTTTGAAGAAGGAGGCCATTTGGGTTGTTCGGTATTGGAATTGGTCCTCCTGGGAGCAGATGCGGCGGAGGCGAAGGAATTGGGAATATGGGATGGCATTTTTACAGGGGGCCAGGGTAGGAGGAGGTGTAATCTAGGTAGCTGTGGGAGTCGGTCGGTTTGTAGTAAATGTCTGTGTTGAGTCGGTTGCCTGAGATAGAAATGGAGAGGTCTAGGAAGGGGAGGGAAGAGTCTGAGACGGTCCAGGTAAATTTGAGGTCAGGGTGGAAGGTGTTAGTAAAGTGGATGAACTGTTCAACCTCCTCATGGGAGCACGAGGTAGCGCCAATTATCGATGTAGTGGAGGAAAAGGTGGGGGGTGGTGCCAGTGTAGCTGCGGAAGATGGACTGTTCCACATATCCAACAAAGAGGCAGGCATAGCTGGGGCCCATGCTGGTGCCCATGGCTACTCCTTTGGTTTGGAGGAAGTCGGAGGATTGGAAGGAGAAATTGTTCAGAGTGAGGACCAGTTCAGTCAGTCAAAGGAGGGTGTCAGTGGAAGGGTACTGGTTGGGTCGGCGGGAGAGGAAGAAGTGGAGGGCTTGGAGGCCTTCGAGATGGCGGATAGAAGTGTATAGGGACTGGATGTCCATGGTGAAGATAAGGCATTGGGGGGCTGGGATAGCGAAAATCATGGAGGAGGTGGAGGGTGTGGGTGGTGTCCCAAACGTAGGTGGGGAGTTCTTGGACTAAGGGGGACAGGACAGTGTCGAGGTATGCAGAGATGAGTTCGGTGGGGCAGGAGCAGGCTGAGACAATGGGTCGGCCGGGGCAATCAGGTTTGTGGATTTTGGGTAGGAGGTAGAAACGGGCGGTGCGGGGTTGTGGGCCTATGAGATTGGAGGTGGTGGATGGGAGATCCCCTGAGGTGATGAGGTTATGGATGGTCTGGGAGATGATGGTTTGGTGGTGGGAGGTGGGGTCATGGTCAAGGGGGCAGTAGGAGGAGGTGTCCGCGAGCTGGCATTTAGTCTCAGCGGTGTAAAGATCGGTGCGCCAAACTACCACCGCACCTCCCTTGTCTGCTGGTTTGATGGTGAGGTTGGGGTTGGAGCGGAGGGAGTGGAGGGCTGTGCGTTGTGAGGGTGAGAGGTTGGAGTGGGTGGTCAGATTGAGGCTGTCAATGTCACGGCGGCAGTTGGATATGGAGAGATCGTGGGCGGGTAAGAGGCCAGCACGGGGTGTCCAGGTGGCTGTGGTCGTTGGAGGCGGGAGAAGGGGTCATCAGAGGGTTGGGCGAGAATCCTTGTTGAAGAAGTAGGCGCGGAGGCGAAGGCGGCGGAAGAAACGCTCGATGTCTCGCTGCGTATCGAATTCGTTAATCCGGGTGCGTAGGGGGAATGAAGGTGAGGCCTCTGCTGAGGACTGATCGTGCATCCTCAGAGAGGGGGAGGTCTGGAGGGATGATGAAAATACGGCAGGGCTGGGAGCTAGGGCCTGGTGTGGGGCTGGAGCTGGGAGTGGGGGCAGAGTTAGGCATGGGGGTGGAGTTAGTTGTGGGGGTGGAATTAGTTGTGGTGGTGGAGTTAGTTGTGGGGGTGGAGTTAGTCCTGGGGGCGAAGTTGGTCATGGGGGCAGAGATTAACATGGAGGCGGAGATTGACGTGGGGGCGAAGATCGACGTGGGGGCTGAGATCGACATGGGAGTGGCGTAGCGTGCGGTGTGGTCCTTGAGCAGGTGAGTGATGTCACTGGGGTCAGAAGTTGCTGGAGCGACGGCAGGAACACAAGCAGGGTCCTATACAAAGCACTATGAGTATGACAAGTCCTATAACTAGTAGAGCCTGTAGGATCCAATACCCCCAAATTCCACAAAGGGAGGTAAGCCATTGGTACCAGGAGTCTTCTGCTGGGGGAGGTGGTCTTATTGCCATCTTTATATGATTTATTACAATAGTGATATTCTGGGACTCATCAGGAATATTAAAACAGCATGAGATACCTAACATTTTGCAGACACCCCTGCCCTTACGAATAGTCCTACCAGGGCACTTACTAACAGTGTGAGCTGGAGCAGCCCCATATTTATATGAGGCATCTAGCAACCTTACAAATCCCTATGCATATAAGTCCAGTCTGGTTGTCAGAGTTTCACTACTTGCACTTATTTGGTTCCAGTGTCGTCCGATGTCTCCTCAAGTCCAGCTACACGTTTGCAATGGCTGGCGTGTATCCATGTGGCTCTTTCGGCGATCTTAACAGCTGTCTGTGTTGTAAGGAGCACTGGAAACGCCCCCAGCCACCTCTTCCCCTTCCAGCTTTTCCTCCTGAAGTCTTTCACCACTATCCAATCTCCAAGTTCGAGGTCGTGCAGCTTCCCTTCTGCTGGTTGGGGTAGTGCTGCCTTCATTTGATTCTGTATTTGAGACAAAAGTGTAGAGAGTTTTATATAGTAACATAATATCTCATCCTCACAGAGGTCTGTTATTTGTCTTACTTTAGGTCTTGAGCCAATTCCTGTATTGGGCGGCCTACCAAACAAAATCTCTCCTCCTAGATCTCATATACATTAGCACAATTGGAAGTGCGATTGTCCATGTCACCTCTAGTTCCTCAGCATTTTGTCAATTTATTTTTTAGGGTAGCATTCTCTCTTTCCACTGCCCCACTGCTCACTGGGTGGTAGGCACTGTGTTGTCTCATGTTTATCCCCAAGTAATCACTGATCTGCTGTAGGGCATTATTGACAAATGGTGTCCCATTGTCACTACTAAGCCTTTCAGGGATGCCCCATTTTGGAATTATTTCAGTTATCAAAGCCTTGGCTACTGCACTGGCATCCTGTTTAATCGTGGGGAACACTTCCACCCATTTGGAAAACATATCAACTATTACCAGACAATACTTTTTCCCTTCGCTGGGTGTTAGTTCATTAAAATCCATCTGTAAATGTTCTAAGGGTCTTTGGGGTTGGGGGTGTTCTGCCTGACTCATCTATAGTCCCCTCCCCACATTATTAGTCGCACAGATAACACATCGTTCACAATATTTCTGGGAGCAGTGAGTAAATACTGTTGTACATCCCCCCTTTTGACACATGGTCTTTACCATGTGTCAGTTTGGCATAGAATGGGAATAATGATCGTGGTAGACAGGGTTTACCATTGGGGCCACACCATACCCCTTCCCTCATGCTGCACCCTGCCCTTGTCCACTCACGCTTCTCCTCTGGCATGGCCTGCGACTGTAACTCCCGTACGTCTGCTGTTAGGGTACAAATTTTTGTCGTACACATGTCAAACTGATCACTTGGCAGCTGCTGGGCAGCCGTCCTTGCCGCTGAGTATGCCTTCACATTGCTTTGAGGAATAGAATCGTTATTTTTCGTGCGGGCTCCACACTTACACACAGCAAGTGATTTGGGCAATAGAACCACTTCCAGGAGGCCAGAAATCAGGCCACGGTATTTGATGCGCTTTCTGGTGGAGGTCAAGAAGCCCCTGTGTTTCCACAGGGTTCCAGAATCATGTACAACCCCGAATGCATATCTGCTGTCGGTGTAAATATTCACTGTCCTTCCCTTAGCCAATTTGCAAGCCTCAGTCAAGGCAATCAGCTCTGCTGCTTGTGCTGACAGATGAGAAGGGAGTGATTACTACAACATACCCAACACAACTCTGGCCTGTCTCCTTGCTCCTGAATGCTGACCCATCCACAAAAAACTCCACATCCGGATTCTGAACTGGTGAATCCTGCAAGTCCGGTCTAGGGCTGCAAATTTAATTAGTTACAGCGACACAGTCATGTGGGTCTCTGTCTCCTTCTGAAGGGAGAAGGTTAGCAGGGTTAAGGATGTTACATCGCTTTATTGTAACGTTAGGCATATCTAATAACACAGTATTGTATCTGAGCCAATGTGCTGCCAACATGTGTGCTGTCTTTTGCTCGGAAAGCAGTAAGAATACTGTATGTGGGACCAGTAGGGTTAATTCACCATAGCCGACTATGTCCCTGGACGCTACAACAGCCTTTTCAGCTGCAGCCAAGGCTCGCAGACATTTACGCAATCCTGCCGCTACGGGGTCTAGTTTAGCTGAAAAATAAGCTACCGGCCTCAATTTTCCCCCATGATCCTGCAACAGCACAAGTGTCATGCTTCTCATTTACCGTTTGTACAAAAGGCTTGTTTGAATTCGGAATCCCCAATGTAGGTGTAGTTTGGAGTGCCTTTTTCAATTCAGCAAAGGCACTCTCGGTCTCTGGGGTCCACTGCAACGGACTCTAGCTCTGCAACCCTTTGCCATGGGCTATGTCACTTAGGGGCGCCTCAAGGGTTGCATAATGTAGGATAAACATTCTACCTTAGGAAAACGCCAGGCTAACCTCCTAGGCTTTTCAGGGCTAGCGGGGGTTACCTGGACTGCCCTATCTGCCTGAGTTAGCCAATTTAGTTTCTTCCTATATATCCGCATATCTGCATTGAACCAGGTACACACATCCTCCCTTTAGACCCAATCTTTCATTTTTTTGTGCCTTTAGTACCCATGGTCCCAAATCCTGCCACCTGTCGCTGGACACCTTCGCCAGTGACACGTGAGGAAAAGATCCTTCCACATCAAAAAAACAGAGTCTACTTGCCATCACAAAGACTTTAGATAAGTTCGTACTGACTGCACATCTGTGATCATTCCAATAAAATTTGCACAATAACAACTGATCTGGTTTAACCAATCTCCTAAACCAATCCTTCTCATATGATTCATCAGGGCCATCGCGGTGTATGTGTGCTGTACAGTGCAGAATATCCCCAGCAAGAAAATCAGTGTTAAAGGATTAACATGGTTACTTGCTTCCAGGGCGAGTGAATCGCTCACTGAACTTATCGCTCTCTGGCTTAATCGCCACTCATAGACATACATCAGGGGTCGTGGGTCGTATTTTGCAGCCTGCACTGGTAAATCTTCCCTTTGAATTACCTGCAAGCCCGTCAGAGTACTGAGCAAATCCAACCCCAGTCTCACTATGAGATCCCGAGCCATCAGATTTAAAGGACAGAATTCCGATAACAAAAATGAGAATTGGAATGTTTCCCCATTATTAGTTTCGCACAACAGGGGTGCGGTAAACCTCTCGTGTATCATGGCTCCTGATGCACCCATTGAGTTCAGGAACTTTTCACATCTTTATTTGCGTTGACTCTCTGAACTGGCTTGATTTAAGGACTGAATATATTGCCCCTGTATCTACCAGGGTGTACCTTCCACAAATAACATAGAGGTAGGCATCGACTTATAAGCATCATCGTTATACTGAACAGATAATCCAAGCTCCGCAATCTCAGCGCTCAATATGGAGGTGGGACATGTTTCAGTGCCTGTAAGGTTAGTAGAAGAGATTAGCATAAACAAGTCTTCATTGCCAAGCATAAAGGAAAGAGGCTTGCCTGTACCTTGTGGGCTGCCCACCTCCACCTTAGCCTTCTCCCGTCAGTCACCCTGCTGTCCAGCCTCCAGAGCTGACTGAGGCTGTCTGTGCAGGCACTGCCTCACCCAGTGGTTTATTGCTCCGCAAACAAAGCACCCGCCAGATCTACCTCTGCCAGCCCCTCTTCCTCTTCCTCTTCTGTGACCTCCATCTCTGCCTCTGTCTTTTACCACAGCCACTCCCTCCAACAGCTGGGTGACCATTTGCACCATAGTAAGCTGAGCTTTATGTGCTTGCTGTTCCATCTTTAGTTTCTGCTTATCCTTCCCTTGGGCCAGCAATTTTTCAGCATGTATCGTGTATTGTTCTATCAAATTCAGCTTTCCCATGTCCAAAGTAATACATGTGTCTTTAACCTTTTTTGCTATTTTGTCCTTCATTCCATTGATGAAGCTGTTCCTCAGGTGTGCCTCATACGCCGTGATTTTTGCCATCGTTATGTCCTCGGGTAGTATCAGTCCACAATGGGCATTATGGACTTCAGTGAGGCGCGTAAGGTACTGGGAGACTGTCTCACCTTCTTGTTGTTTACATCACACCTGTGACTTGTGCCTTATAGATGGTGGACAGGCTTCAGGGAGTCAACAGGTGAGTTATTCGCTACAGTATTCTCAGCTTCCGACCTGCTCTTGAAGCAACTGTTGTTTTAAGTGGTTAATCCAGTTGAGTTCCTGGTCAATAGTAGTCTCCAGGATGTTGATAGGGATTCAGTGGTGGTAACTCCATTGAATTTTGAGTTGGCAATTGTTAGATTGTCTCTTTATGGAGATGGTCATTGCCTGGCATTGGAGTGACACGCATGTTACTTACCACTTGTCAGCCCAAGCCTGGATATTGTCCAGATCTTGTTGCAATTGAGCATGTATGCGAGTAGTTGTGAATAATATGTATAATATCATAATATTCCCCCTACTTCTTAAAAGAATAGGATTTCTCCCATGAGAAACATGTACAAAGACACTGAGCAAAGATAAGAGGTGCAGTTACAAATATTATTTTCACAAATTGAGATAATATTTTGGAGTATGTATAATACAGTCAGGTTGAGCTGTTGTATAATTTGCTGAATGCTATTATTGCATGCTATTGTATGTTGTCTGTTACTGTAGATCTGTTCACTGTGGATGTCTTGTCATCTGCTGTTAACAAAATGGCTGAACTATGTTGCTGTAATACTTGTGGATTATCATGTGCAATATGAACGTGTCAGTTTAGAGCATGTCCGATGCTCATCGCAATGTCGTATGATCTGGGCTGAGAACTTTTACTCAACATCTTTCCAAGTCATGGAGCATGGAAACAGGACCTTCAGCCCACCATATCTATGCTGACCAACAAACACCAAACTACACTAATCCCATTTACCTGCATTTAGATTAGATTAGATTCCCTACAATGTGGAAACAGTCCCTTTGGCCCAACAAGTCCACACCGACCCTCTGAAGAGTAACCCACCCAGCCCCATTTCCCTCTGACTAATGCACCGAACACTACGGGCAATTTAGCATGGCCAATTCACCTAACCTGCTCATCTTTGGATTGTGGGAGGAAACCAGAGCACCCGGAGGAAACCCAGGCAGACACAAGGAGAGTGTGCAAACGCGACACAGACAGTCGCCCGATACTGGAATCGAACCGAGGTCCCTGGCGTTGTGAGGCAGCAGTGCTAACCACTGAGCCACCATGCCGCCAGATACTTATAAAATAGTGCGAGAGTACCTGCCTCCATCACCCTCTCAGGTTCCACAATTTTACCACCTTCGGGTTGAAAATATCTTTTCCTCAGATTTCCTCTAAACCACTTACTCCTCACCTTAAGCTTTTGCCTTCTGGTCTTAGAAGCATTGTCATGAGGAAAAGATTCTCTCAATCTACTCTGTCTATGTCTTTTGGGAAAAAGTGAGGACTGCAGATGCTGGAGTACCAGAGTTGGAAAATGTGGTGCTGGAAAAATACAGCATGCCAGGCAGCATCGGAGGAGCAGGATAATCAATGTTTCGGGCATAAGCCCTTCTTCAGGAATGAGGCTGGTGTGCCAAGCGGGCTGAGATAAAAGGTAGGGGGGAGTACCTCAAACAGATCCTCCCTCAGCTCCAATGAGAACAAACTCAGTCTAACCAGTCTCTCCTCATAACTGAGCTTTTTAATCCTAGGCAACACCCTGGTGAATCCCCTCTGTATTTTCTCATGTCTTACTTTTAGACTTGGGTGAGTCTGACGTAATCATATATATTGTCTTCAATCTTTTTCCTGTGCAATTATCTGAGTCCTTGCCAACAAGGAATCATATGTAAGTGTACGATGTGCAACGACAGTACAGATGTGTGCCCGAATGGAAGAAGTGCAAGTGAAGGGACATCTCTGCCTTGAGGTGTAGCTTGCTAGTTTCAGATAGCCATTCTGCAAATTGTTTTACACTTTTCCAGCCAAGCTTGGAAAGTCTTTCCTATATAATGAGGAACATAGTCTGCCAGTTTATTGTGGGGCAACAGAACATATGGAAGATAGCAGTTAACGTGTCATGAATAGGTTTGGTAATCTATCATATTCCATAATCTTGACTGTAGACTTGAAATGAGTCTATAGCAATCTGGGGCCATAGTTCAGAGGGAAATTTGTATGCAATTATACTGTTTGGATTGATAATGTTAATATGCCTCACACGTTTGTATCAATTGATTTGTCTTTGTTGATGCCTGGCCAATAAGCCTTTTTTGTGTGCCAAACGTTTGGGTTTTCTGTGCTCCCTTGTGATCAGTGTGGAGATAGTTGAAGGTGTCTTGATGCAAGAAAAATGCCAATACACGGAATCTGAGGTCCATTCTAGGTGGTGAGATTGCCCTGTCTAAGCTTCACCAAACTGTGCTATTTGCCTGCGTACATCTCATCCAGGATGTGTAATGATATCCCACTAGCATCTGTATTGATGCTGGTTTGCAATTTATGCTGGAAACTTTTCCTGGGATGCATAATCTTGATCTTTGTGAATGTTTCAGCTCTTCTATTATTATTGATATTGTGAGTCAGATCGACAAGTACAGTTTGAACTGCTGCTTACTTACAGACATTAATTAAACGTCATCCATATGTTTGTACTTTGAGGGTGTAATCTTGGGAACAACTTTTGTGCTGGAATTTGGCTGAATTCTTTTCCTGTGTTGTTGTTGAACAATACACCACATCTTGGACTTTTCCTGACTGATAAACTTTCTGCACATCTTTGTCCAAAACCACTTTGTGGTACACAGCTGTGTCATAGAATGTTGAGCTGTGTTTTGGTGATGAATGGGACAATCTGTACCTTTTACATGACTTAGGTGGTTAATTAACTGTGTTTACCATTGCTATTGTAGTTTCAGAGTCAAGACCTCGAAGATTTTGCTGCCCTGCAACAATGACTTTGAATTTTTGCCCATCTTCCATCAGTGGATTGAATCTTATCAGAAATTGGCTAAGTGTTGTTTTCATTAGGTTTCATGGAGGTTTCTCTGTCTAAAGTCTAGCATGCTTTCTATGCTATTGGCACAAACCTACCTCATTGAGTACTTTGCCCCGTGGCACCCCTCTCAACAGAGGCTTGCCTGATTTATGAACTTGTCATTAGCAGACGCACTGTTCTCCCCTGGGATTCCTAGCACTGGCACCATCTTGAAAAGGCTGGTGTGCACATCAAGTGTTGGTGGCCTGGAGTTGCCCTGTACAGTTTATGATATTTGCCCCTTACATAGCAAATAAGGGGAAATCAGTGTGTCACTTTGCAGATGGGGATGTGGAAATCTTGGTTGATGGGATGATGGAAAGAATGCTGTTCTCTTCCCCCAGAATGGCAGAGACAGTCATGACACCAGACCTGCCAGCCCAATCCAAAGTTGTCACCCATGTCAGTGTGGCCTCAAACAACTGGAGGATCAAGTAGCAAATCTACAGGAAGATCAATAATTTTTCTCTGCTCCACTATCTCTGCTGCTACATCCACTCTGTGGTTCGTGGCTAGAGGGCTATTGGACCTGCATTCATCCAGGCAAGTGGGGAGTATTCCAGTGCACACTTGACTTGTGCCTGGTAGGTGGAGAACATGCTTTGGGAGTCAGAGGTGAATTACTCACTGCAGGATTCCTAGCCTTCAATCCACCCTTGTATCTACTCTGTTACAAGGCTCATTCAGTTTCTGGTCAGTGGTGAACCATTCTGCCTTGTTGGGATAGTTATTGCCTGGCACTTGATATTGTAAATTCTCAGCCCAAACCTGGATATTGTGTAAATACTGGCTGTATTTACACATGTTAGAATGCTGACTCCAACCAGCGGAATGTTTTCACCCTGACTTGCATAACTCTAATTTTGCTTGGTGAATATTGTCCAGATTTTGCTGCATGTAGAAATGGGTGGCTTCAAAATCAATGTTGTCAAGAATGATGCTGAACTTTGTGCATTCTTGGCAAACATCCCCATGTCTGACCTTACACTAGAGGAAAGGTCATTAATGATGTAGTTAAAAATCACACAACACCACATTAAATACCAACAGGAAGCACTAGTGTCATGCAACTGAAATGATACATTGAACACATGACACTGTAAACCTTTTGCTTTTAATTCTGTGTCTGATGGTCCTGCTCCACAACTACCTGATGAAGGAGCAGTGCTCTGAAAGCTAATGCTTCTAAATAAACCTGTTGGACTATAACCTGGTGTTGTATGATTTTTTAACTTTGTCCACCCCAGTCTAACAGCGGCACCTCCACATTATTAATGATGTAGATGAACGAACGGAGGGCATTCTGGCTAAGTTTGCAGATGATACAATGTTAGGTGGAGGAACCAGAAGTATTGAGGAGATGGGGAAACTACAGAAAGATTTAGACAGGATAGGAGAGTGGGCAAAGAAGTGGCAGATGGAATTCAATGTAGGAAAGTATGAGGTCATGCATTTTGGTAAGAAGAATAGAGGGATAGATTCAAAGTTTGTGAAAAGATTTGTAGCTCGGGTGCTCATTGTTGTGGTTCTGTTCGCCGAGCTGGGAATTTGTGTTGCAGACGTTTCATCCCCTGTCTAGGTGACATCCTCAGTGCTTGGGAGCCTCCTGTGAAGTGCTTCCTCCGGCATTTGTAGTGGTTTGAATCTGCCACTTCCGGTTGTCAGTTCCAGCTGTCCGTTGCAGTGGCTGGTATATTGGGTCCAGGTCGATGTGCTTATTGATTGAATCTCATCCAGAGATTCAATCAATCAATATACAGGCCTCAGGTTATGCGGAGAAAGTGGGAGAACAGGGTTGAGAAACCTGTCAGCCATGATTGAATGGTGGATGAGACGCGATGGGCCGAATGGCCTAATTTCTGCTCCTCTGATCTTATGGTCTTATGAGGCAGTTAGAATTGGTTAGTTGGATCTAGCACCCTTGGAACTCCTGCAATGATGTTCAGGTGGAAGCTAAAATAGTTGGTCTCTAATAACCACAATAACTCCCTTTGTGCTAGATATGACTAACCAGCAGAGAAGTTCCCCATTCCCCTTGTGCCTCATTGACTTAAAAATGCAGTCCTCACTTTTTCCAAGTTTGTAATAATGCCTGGTGATGAGTGATCCTGCTGGAATACAAACTGAGCATCAGTGAACAGGTTCTTGTTGAGAAAGTGACAATTGATAGCACTATCAATGACCTCTTTTAATATTTTGCTGATGAAGCAGATGTCTAAGACAGTCCTTGGCTGGATTGGAATATTCCTTTTTCTTAACAGAACTAACCTGGAAAATGTCCATGCTGTCAGTTAGATGCCAGTGTACTGGAACATCTTAGCTGGAAATGTGACTAGTTCTGGAGTTCAGACCTTTAACACTACAGCCTTGATGTTTTCAGAACTTTACTGCATTTGAAGTTTAAAATTTAACAATTTTATGATGTAATGTGGAGTGGATTACATTTACTGGTGATTGGTATCTGTGAGATTGGAGACCTCGGAAGGTTACCTAGATGAATTGTCTACTTGGTACTTCTGTTGTTGGATCTTTGCAAACACATCAGTGTGTTGTCCTTTTATCCAGACCTGCTGAGTACTACCATCAGTGAAGATTGGGTGCTTACAGGACCTCCTCTTCCCATTAGTTGTTTCATCGCCCACCACTATTCACTCTCAAATGTGGAAGGACTGCTGATCTTTGTCCTGATCCACTGTTTGATCAAATGATCTTAAAGGATTCTGTGGCAGCATTTAAAGATGGTCAGGAGTGAAAATAGTTTCTTTTAAACAGAGTGTTATGTTGTGATCCAGAATATGGGTGATCCAGAAGGTGAAAACAGAATCAAAAGTGACTTTCAAAACTAAATTAGACATATATACTTGGAAAAGAATATTTTGAAAAGCTTTGATTCCAGAGTAGGAAAGTGAAACAAATTAGATGGCTTTTGCAAAGAAATGACATAGTTAAATTGACTCAACATTCTCTTTTTAAGCTGTAATATTATAGAGGTAAAAAAATACACTTTGATAATTATAACTCTACCAGTAACTAACATATCATCAGTTTAGATACTTAATATTCCTGCATGCAGTTCAATTATCTACAGATCTTTTTACTCTGGGATGAAAATATGTCTGATGCTACCAAGAGATACAACATTAGAAAAATGTTCTGTTGTGAAAGATTGACATTCATCATGCCAGCAAACACAGAAGTCATCAAATATCTGTGAAAAGAGTAATTTAACAGTGAATGTATCTCTAGGAGAATTACAATTCAGTATTATCTGATTATTCTTTACTGTGCTGATATTCCTCATTCTTTCTGAAGCTGTTTCTGTAACCTTTAAAAGATCATTGCTAAATTTAATATTGTGATATGATTATGATATAGACAGGTAAGATGGCTGTTTAGCACAACATTTTTAATTGCTCCCAGTTATTGAGGACTTGTTGCATTTTGTCTCTTTGTAAGTGTCATGAGTGATATATATTGTTACAACAGACTGTGAAGGTTCACAAACCAGATGCCACCACAGAAAATCTCACAAATAATTATTCTTGTCACATTTCCTGGTGAAGTACTTATCCTTCAGAAGCATCATAATTGTTGGTGAGAGTTATCGAGCGTAGCATTCCTAACTTGCAAAGTATGAGTGTTGTCGCAGGTCCTTGAATACAGGACTCAGCAAGTCTCTTTGACACGATTGCAATTTTGATTCCTCACAGCAGATTGAATCCTGAATTAGAAATTATTACCTCTCCTTTACAGCCACCCACCCTTTGTGGACCATTCAGTGATAAAGGAATAGGTACAGTTGCAGATATTTTAATGAATAGATCTAACACCAACTTTTGACACAATTCAGAGCTCAAGGAATTCATGAAAGTGATACAGTCACATGTTGCCATATAGCGGACCTTTTGTTGTTGAGTGATCATAGAAACATCATAGAATCCCTACAGTTGTGAAATAGGCCATTGGACCCAACAAGTCCATACCGACTCTCTGAAGAGTAACCCTCCTAGACCCATACCTCTACCCTATTACTCCACATTTCCCCTGACTAATGCACCTAATTGACACATCCCTGAACGCTGTGGGCAATTTAGCGTGGCCAAATCATCTAACCGGCACATCTTTGGACCACTGAGCTACTAGTACTTAATACCCTGGGTCTCTCTGTTCTACAACACTACACAAAGCCCTACTTTTAATTGTATAAGTCCTGTTTGTTTTATGAAAAGATAATGCCTTGCATTTAATCAAATAAAACTCCAA
Source organism: Chiloscyllium plagiosum (assembly GCF_037043375.1). NCBI lineage: Eukaryota > Metazoa > Chordata > Chondrichthyes > Orectolobiformes > Hemiscylliidae > Chiloscyllium > Chiloscyllium plagiosum. The sequence goes on from NW_028270143.1 coordinate 76,719,472, forward strand.
CTGCCACTCTTCAGCCCATTGAACCAATTGATCAAGACCGCCTTGTGATCTTAGATAGCCTTATGCAGGCAAGTCTGACTAATTTAATTTGGGAAACGTGGTCGGCATGGATGAGTTGGACCGAAGGGTCTGTTTCCATGCTGTATGCCTGTAGGACTCTATGCTGTCCCAAATGGGTTCCTAATACTGAAAGCAAAGACTGGATTTTATGATGGTATCTGTTTTTGGCAGTTGGGCGTAAGTAGAACATAGAACATAGAAGAATACAGCGCAGTACAGGCCCTTTGGCCCTCGATGTTGCGCCGATCCAAGCCCACCTAACCTATACTAACCCACTATCCTCCATATACCTATCCAATGCCCGCTTAAATGCCCATAAAGAGGGAGAGTCCACCACTGCTACTGGCAGGGCATTCCATGAACTTACGACTCGCTGAGTGAAGAACCTACCCCTAACTTCAGTCCTATATCTACCCCCCCTTAATTTAAAGCTATGCCCCCTTGTAATACCCGACTCCATACGCGGGAAAAGGTTCACACTGTCAACCCTATCTAACCCCCTAATCATCTTGTACACCTCAATCAAGTCACCCCTAAACCTTCTTTTCTCTAATGAAAACAGCCCCAAGTGTCTCAGTCTTTCCTCATACGATCTTCCTTCCATACCAGGCAACATCCTGGTAAACCTCCTCTGCACCCGTTCCAGTGCCTCCACATCCTTCCTATAGTATGGCGACCAAAACTGCACACAATATTCCAGATGCGGCCGCACCAGAGTCTTATACAACTGCATCATGACCTCAGGACTCCGGAACTCAATTCCTCTACCAATAAAAGCCAGTACGCCATATGCCTTCCTCACCGCACTATTTACCTGGGTGGCAACTTTCAGAGATCTGTGTACATGGACACCAAGATCCCTCTGCTCATCCAAACTACCAAGTATCCGACCATTAGCCCAGTACCCCATCTTTTTGTTATTCTTACCAAAGTGAATCACCTCACACTTAGCTACATTGAATTCCATTTGCCACCTTTCTGCCCAGCTCTGCAACTTCTCTATATCCTGCTGTAACCTGCCACATCCTTCCTCACTGTCAACAACTCCTCCGACTTTCGTATCATCCGCAAACTTGCTCACCCAACCTTCTAACCCCTCTTCCAGGTCATTTATAAAAATGACAAACAGCAATGGTCCCAAAACAGATCCTTGCGGAACACCGCTAGTGACGGCACTCCATGAAGAAACTTTGCCATCAACTACTACCCTCTGTCTTCTTCCATCCAGCCAATTCCTAATCCAAACCTCCAACTCACCCTCAATGCCATATCTCCGTATTTTCTGCAGTAGCCTACCATGGGGAACCTTATCAAACGCCTTACTAAAATCCATATATACCACATCTACCGCTTTCCCCTCATCAACCTCCTTCGTCACCTTTTCAAAGAATTCAATAAGGTTTGTGAGGCACGACCTGCCCTTCACAAAACCATGCTGACTATCCTTGATCACATTATTCCTATCCAGATGTGCATAAATCCTATCCCTTACAATTCTCTCTAAGACTTTGCCCACAACAGAAGTGAGACTCACCGGCCTATAGTTACTAGGGTTATCCCTACTCCCCTTTTTGAACAAGGGAACCACATTTGCTATCCTCCAGTCTTCTGGCACTACTCCTGTAGACAAAGAGGACATAAAAATCAAGGCCAATGGCTCTGCAATCTCCTCCCTTGCTTCCCAGAGAATCCTAGGATAAATGCCATCGGGCCCAGGGGACTTATTTATTTTCACCTTTTCCAGGATTTCCAACACCTCTTCTCTACATACCTCAAAGCCATCCATTCTACTTATTTGTGACTCAGTATTCACATCGACGACAATGCCCTGTTCCTGAGTAAATACTGAAGAAAAGTATTCATTCAGTGTCTCCCCAATCTCTTCCGCCTCCACACGCAACTTCCCACTACTATCCTTGACTGGACCTATTCCTACCCTAGTCATTCTTTTATTCCTATGGCATTGAGGGTGAGTTGGAGGTTTGGATTAGGAATTGGCTGGATGGAAGATGAGGTGGGTTAAGGGATGTGTAGTAGGCCATGGAAAACATGAGAAGAGAGTGGTGCTGGAAAAGCACAGCAGTTCAGGCAGCATCCGAGGAGCAGTAAAATGATTTTACTGCTCCTCGGATGCTGCCTGAACTGCTGTGCTTTTCCAGCACCACTCTAATCTAGACTCTGGTTTCCAGTATCTGCAGTAATTGTTTTTACCTAAAACATGAGAGGAGGCAAGCACTATCTTCCTGTATTTGGGGGCTTCCCTATGTGCATTGAACCCAAATATCAAGCCTCACTTTGTTTGCTTCGGGGGCTCTCTAGAATCTGCCCCAGCCATATCTCACTCCTTCAGCTCTTGGATCCCTCTCACAATGAATGGCCTGAGACCTCCCTGGTTTCAGTGACCACATATCTTCCATGGGACTGCTCACTGCCCTGGTATGTCCACAACTGAACGCTGGTACTACTGGAACTGTTTGACCTGCTGGCTGATCAGACTGACTGGAAGCTCATTCCTGATGAAGGGCTTATGCCTGAAACGTCAACTCTCTGCTCCTTGGATGCTGCCTGACCTGCTGTGCGTTTCCAGTACACCACTTTTAGAGTCTGACTGGAGGCACCGGAGCAGGATTTCTCCCACTGAGGAGCAGAAATCCCATTCTCAGTTTGTTTAGCCTATCTGCAGACTGGGATTCTATCATGTGTATCATCTGCCAGCTGACTGTTTTTGGGGTGGTGGGGTGAGGAGGGGTGCTGAAGGTATTTGTACACCCCTTCTCTAAAATACAGTGTCTTTTAACAATATGCAAATTATATCCACAACGTTTGCTCAGAAAAAAACCTAAAACATCACAGTGAAAAACTCTATTAATCACCTTCAAATTTAAATGTTATGACATTTAATATCAAGCCCTGTAATGTTTTAAACCATTAAAGTTGTCTAACAAAACACTAATGTACTTCTTTGAGGAACGGAATTACTGAGTAGAGCTTATTTTCAACACATAATGTGCTATTGGCACCAGCTGCTTGGCCCCACACTGTGCACAGAGACAGCCAACAATGTTAGAGATATTCGGTCCTCCACTCCAATTTGGCAAATGAGATAGCAGCACGAAATTTGCATGCTGCTGCTCTCTCCCTTAATGATAATAAGCAAATTGCAAATCATCAGCTCTGCTAAGAAATGATGTGACCAAAACCCGAGCCCAAATTGTCTGATTGCATTCTGTAGGGTCTTGGTTAAAGAACAGTAACATCTAAGAGATTGAGAATTGCTGCTGACACAATTTTTCTGCAAGTTCAACAGATTTTATTCACAAGGATAAGCCAATACTTATAAAAATTGCAACTTTAGAGAACTGCAGTTATACTCCAGTTAGATTGACTGCAGATTATTTGGATTCAGTCTGACTTAGGCCAGTTCTGTGGATTGGTTTTCTGTCCTCAGTACTTTCACTCAGATAGTGCTGTGAAAATATGTGTTCTTGCTTCCCTATTGAATATTTCCCAATTAATCTCAGCTCCTGACCTCATTATAGTCTTGTTTCAAACATGGACAAAAGAACTGTATTCCAGAGATGAGGTGAGAGTGACAGCCCTTAACATCAAGGCAACATTTCACTGAGTCTGGCATCAAAGAGCCCTGGCAAAACTGGAATCAATGGCTATCGGGGCGAACTCTCCACTGGTTGGATTCATTCCTGACACATAGGAAGATGTGGATGTTGGAGGTCAGTCACCTCACCTCCTGGACATCTCTGCAGGAGTTCCTCAGGGTAGTATCCTTGGTCCAACCATCTTCAGCTGCTTCATTATTGACCTCCCCTCCATCCTAAGTTCTGAAGTTGGAATGTTTGCCAATGATTGCATAATGTTCAGCACCATTCATGATGCCACAGACAGTGAAGCAGTCCATATTTAAATGCAATATGATCTGGACAATATTCAGGCTTGGGTTGACAAGTGTCAAGTAACATTCATATCACCAGACAATGCCATCACCAATAAAAGACAATCTAATCATCAGCCCTTGACAGTGTTACCATCACTGAATCCTGAAGAAGGGCTGAAAAACGTCGATTCTCCTGTTCCCTGGATGCTGCCTGACCTGCTGCGCTTTTCCAGCAACACATTTTCAGCTCTGATCTCCAGCATCTGCAGACCTCACTTTCTCCCCATCACTGAATCCCCCCACTGCGAACATCCTGGAGTTACCATTGACCAGAAACTCAAGTGGACTCACCACATAAATATAGTGGTGACAAGAGCAGCACAGTGGCTCAGTGGTTAGCACAGTTGCCTCACAGTGCCAGGGACCTGGGTTTGATTCCACCCTCAGGCGACTGTGTGGAGTTTGCACATTCTCCCCGTGTCTGCGTGAGTTTCCTCTGGGTGCTCTGGTTTCCTCCCACAGTCCAAAGATGTGCGGGTCAGATGAATTGGCCATGCTAAATTGCCCATAGTGTTCAGGGATGCACAGGCTAGGTGTATCATTCAGGGGAGACGTAGAGTAATAGGGTGGGGGAATGGGTCTGGGTGGGATATACTTTGGAGAGTTCATGTGGACTTGTTGGGCCAAATGGCCTGTTTCCACAGTGTGGGGATTCTATGAAGAGCAGGTCAAAGGCTAGGAATACTGTGGCAAATAACTCACCTCCTGACTTCCAAAGCATGTCCATCATCTAGAAAGCACGTCAGGAGTGTGATGGAATAGTCCCCACCTGCCTGACTGACTGCAGCTCCAACAACACTCAAAAAGCTTGACACCATCCAGGAAAAAGCAGCCCACTTGATTGGCACTACATCCACAAACATCCACTCCCTCCACCACTGACATCCAGTAATGGCAGTGTGTATCACAACCTGCAAATCCCCCTCCATGCCAGACATTGTCCTAACTTGGAAATATATTGCCTTGCTTACTGTTGCTGGGTCAAAATCCTTGATAGCAGTGTGGGTCAACCTGGAGCACATAGTCTGCAGCAGTTTAAGAAGGTGGCTTCTCAAAGGTAACTAGGGATGGGCAAGAAATGCTGATTAGAGTCAAGATTAGTGCTGGAAAAGCACAGCAGGCCAGGCAGCATCCGAGGAGCAGGAAAATCGACGTTTCGGGCAAAAGCTATTCATCAGGAATCATCATCCATTATTGATGAAGGGCTTTCACCCGAATCATCGATTTTCATGCTCCTCGGATGCTGCCTGACCTGCTGTGCTTTTCCAGCACCACTCTAATCTTGACTGTGATCTCCAGCATCTGCAGTCCTCACTTTTGCCTAATAAATGCTGATTAGCCAGCAACACCTATATTACATGAATGAATAAAAAAATCTTTGCTTAGAGATGCTATTACACATCTCTGGACAGGTAGGACTTGAACCCAGATCTCCAGGCTCGGAGGTAGGGATGCTACCACCACGTCACATAAGCCCTTTTGCTTCCCTTTCATCCTTTGCCTGCAATGTTCTCATGTCAATCATCTGCAACGTGTTGATTGATTTCTGAGGTACTGTGTCCAGTTTTTGTTCAGTCCACATCAAAGGATGAAAGTGATTTGAGAAATTTAGTCAAGGGATAGACCAGTAGTGGCAGACATTTAAGGAGATCCTGCAAAGATACATTCCAGTCAGAAAGAAGGACACTACAGAAGGACACAACATCCGTAACAAAGTAAGAAAAACATCAAATTAAAAGAAAGAATATACAATACTATGAAGATGAATGGCAGGTCAGAGGATTGATCAGACTACAGTTTAAAAAAAAATGATATAAGGAATAAAACAATGAGACAAAGTAGAGAGCAAGATAGTGGGTTAATAAGACAATTGAATGCAATCGGGCAGAGTCGATGCCATATATGCAAGGGAAACCTTGTTTGATCAGTTTATTACATGTTAGCAATGAGTTGCAAGGCAGGGTCAGAGACAGAACCATGGCCTCAGCCTTGCTGCAGGGCCCCTGACCTGACCAGAGTAGGCCCCCTAGATCATCATGTTCCAGTTATTGGGCCCTGATGTAACCCCTGTCTTGGGTTACATTGATAGGACAGACAATTTTACATTACATTGATAGGACAGACAATTTTACATTACATTGATAGGACAGACAATTTTTCAGAGACTTTAGAAGGAGTAGATGTTATATCTCGCTTCAAGATCCTAAGCTGTTTGCCTCCAAACACATTGTAATGGTTTGTGCTTATGGCACTCCTCAGTATTAACCTATTCTGATCATATTCAACAGTGATGAGGTCGTAATCCCTTCGCCCATGATCTTATTAAATGGTGGAGCATACTTGAGTGACTAAATGGCCTATGCCTGCTTCAAAGACACCTGTAAAGTTCAGCTGAACTTCAGTCAAAGATGTAATGTGCTGTCAGAATTAGCTGCGGTGTATTTTCCTGTGCACGTTGGGATGTCTGGTACGCTTGCCTTTTTCTCCTTTAACAATTCAACTGACTCACAGATTGAGGTGAGATTACCAAGTTGTGAGCTGCTATCGGTGTTCAAGGCCAGTTGAGAAAACAAAACAGTAGTAAAGATTTTTTTCTCCAAGTACAACATGCTCCAAATGTTGTAAGCTCACTCCTGCTGCACCTTCGCATTGTTTTGTTTTACCTCTACAATGCTACTGCACAAAAGGAGAACATTGGATCGATTTTTCTCCCTCGGCTCTTTGTAAACGGCTTTTAATTTTTGGTCCTACTCTGATGTTACCTACATCAATGGTTACTTTAACTGTTTGCTTCAAGTTTGGAGTTGCAACACAGACTCACTGGTTAGAATGGCATTTCTCAGTTCATGCTACCTTTGTTGTTTGCTCCTGAAATGGTTCTGTCAGTGGGGCAACTTGGTGCTGATATTTAAAACAAACTGAGTAGAATCTTCACAATCCTAAGAATCTCATTGTTGCCTGATTTGTTGTGGAACATGCTGCTTCTCGCTTTGCAGCCCGAGATAATTCTCATCCTTGACTCATCACGTGTCCTCAATACATAATGTTGACCTTAGTGAACATGCTCTTTGTTTGATAAGTCAGCTGACTGTTGTCTGGATTCATTTCCCAGATGTTGCTGTACGCTTGGAAGTCATCTAAAAACACAATGCGTTAAGATGAGCTATCTGGTTACTCAGCTTTTGAAAATTGACTGGGGCATTTCAGAGTCCAGACACATGGCCTGACACAGATGTCACTTGTCTTGAGTGATGAAAGTGGAGATTCCCTTTGTGCAAGCAGTTGAGGGATGCTGCCATTACCTGTAGAGTAAATCTATCTTGATAATGTAGCCTGCTTTACCTACCCAATCTGTGCAGCCTTCCACTTGGGGTACTGGGTGGAAGGCAGCTCAGGTCACCACATTAACTCTTTAGCAATCAATGCAGAGCCTTGTGGAGCTGTCCGGCTTGGAAGAACCATACTAGGTAGTGCTGGTCACTGCTGCTAGGCTCTCCTGGTGCTGTTCAGCATGTAGTTAATCTCCTGGTTAACTTGGGCCCGCTATTTATGGCTTAGCCAAAAGCCAGTAGAGCTGAGAGCTTCAGCCTGGCTTGACACTGCATGCATCTTTAAATGCAGTGAGCAGCCTCATTAAATCTGCTCGCTGTTCTGCATTTCAGTGAGGAATGTTTGCTAGTATATCCATATTAGTCAGCTAGGTACCCACATCTCTGCTGCTACCCTATGCCTCTTAGTCAGTGGTGTGGGACAGATCCTTACCTGACATGACATTGCCATTGTATTTTTGTCCTTGATCCGGTGTCTCAATCAGATCACTCATTTCCCAAGTTTCTTGGCTGCTCTTTAGGATCTCTGAACTGGGCCTTCAAGTGTTCACCTGATATTACCAGAAGCACTGAGTCAGTCTCCTTACTGAAAGGTTTGTGCCCCTCATTGTTTATCACTATTTGTCTCAGACCACTACATCGACTCATAAGATACGCCCTTGAGCCCTGCTATGTAGCCCAATATGGGGCAGCATGTTGACACAGTGGTTAGCATTGTTACCTCACAAAAATGGACCCTGGTTCTATTCCATCCTTGGGCGACTGTCTGTGTGCAGTTTATACATTGTCTCCATTTCTGCATGGGGTTTCCTTTGGGTGCTCTGGTTTCCTCCCATAGTCCAAAGATGTGCAGGTTAAGTGGGTTAACCATGGGAAATGCAGAGTTACAAAAATGGGATGGTAGGATGATTTTCCAAGGGTTGGTGCAGACTCAATGGGCCAAGTGGCCTCTCTCTGCACTGTAAGGATTCTGTGATTGGCAACTTCTTTCTTCTGATATAAAAAAACACTCTTTGTGTCATTTCTGAGGGCTTTATACTTGGCGCCCATAAACTAATTCAAATGGAGTAAAGCTGGTTGACTCATTGATTGAGTCCTTGGCAACATGCCCTGATCACCATTTCCTGGGTCTGCTGGTATCTTACAAAACTCTCTTGTAGCACAATTCTCTTTATCTAAACAGTAGCCTTTCACTCCTCTCTGAGCTTATTAATGAGTGTACTATAAAAGAGTATAAGAGAAAGCCTGGTTTTGATGCCTATGTGATAATTCTAGCTGTTATTACTGCTGGTTAACTCAGATCCCGGAGGGAAATCTAGCCTGATAGATAACATATTATTCTTATCTTAATTGATTGTGGCAGTCTTTTATTGAAACATAAGTAAATAAAGCTGCATGTTTGGTTTTATCAATAAGTCAGAAGTTCAAATACGCAAAAGAAATAGAATTAAATCAAACCAAACCAAATTATCTACACATAGTTTGAAAAATTCAAAACACATGGCAAAACAAAATCCCATTTACTCAGCAACACCATCAATTTACAACTACTCAAAAACCAGAGAATTTGGTCTTCCCTATCAAATCTGTAGGTTTGACTTAGCTGCTTATTTTCAGTTCTGGTCCAGTGAGCTGTGTAGTCTTTTTCTTTGACTCACAACTGAGATCTGTTGATTTTGGGGATTCACAATTACCTAACAGACACAATCCACAATTTGCAGGCATTTTCTAATAATTTATTGAATTTGTTAAGGAGCAGCAGATTAGAAATGATACATTAGTCAATGAGACAAAGCAAGTATACTGTGACAAATGGGAGTGGTTCACTGATATCAGAGGACAAACAGGCTGCGTAATATGTTGGTCTTGTTAAAGTCGTGAAGGCAGCATCCTGTTCCCTAGCTGAAGTATAACTTCCTGAATCTTTCTTCAGGTCTTTCTGGTCAGTTTTCCATTTGAGAAAACAGCTTTCTGAGGACTGTCTGATGAGAACTTTCCTCTACTCCAAGTACTTATTGTTATATCATATTTCTAGAGGCTGGTTATTTTCTGAGTGAATGAATTGTCTCAATCATTTTGGTCAATGGCAGTGGAGTAGCTTCTCATGATGTCTGATAACCATTGTCCAACTTCGTCTGAGAGTTAGTTTACCATTCTTTGGAAAAACAATACTTCTTATTTTTGAAAACAACATACTGACAGTAGATTAGTGTGATGCCTGCTAAATCTTTTGTTTATGCCTGTGGAGGGCTACTTACTAATTTAATGCAGTTGAATGAAGTTTCATGCTACAGGAAATACTAAGAATGGAATGCTGAGTGAACACATGTTTAAAGGAGACCCCGATTTTCAACAGATTTTAGATTTGAGCCCATTGGAGGTTTTAACCAAACACTCCTGGTCTGGAAGTTTTTACAAGCTACAGTATTTACCTGAGATGACTTATTTCCTTCACTGCATTGAACATTCTTTTTTTTTCTAAAAGTGACTAGGCTTGCGTTTGATTTCACTCAGGTCTGCTTCAAACTGCACTTGAACTTGTTTTTAAACAAAAACTTGCTTAACCTAATCTGAGGAAAGCTAATGGCTTAACATTTTTTCTCTGTGATTGTAGACGCCATCCCCCAACAATACAAATAAACATCGATTAATATTCCAGGAGGCATATACTGGTTTAAAACTCATAGTTCTGAAAAGACTAGCCTAGTTAATTTTTAAACTCCTTTACAAAATAGACTAACATCCAGATGCTACTAGTTTAAAATCAGAACTCTAAAAATACACACAAACCTTTCATCACACCTATAATGTCAAATAGCCTAATATTCAGTCTGTTCACTAGTACACAGAGAATAGCGATATAATTGAGATACCCATCAGTGGCCTTTTGCCATCCATGTAACTAAACTCAACGGGAGCCAGTGCCTTCAGGAGAGGAAGAAAAACAATGTTTTTACCTCAAACTCAGAGGATACTTTTCTGTGTTTTCATTGAATAATAATAATTAATGTAATGATAATCTTTTTGGTATTTTTATTTTGAGGTGTGAAGCTGAGGGAAACGATTTTGACTCCATTGAGTCAGAATAGTCGATTTGAGCTGTTATAACTGAATTAAAACAAAATGTATAAAAAAATTGAGTGGTAACATTTTATGAAGGATAACTATTATTGAAATTAACCAATTATTGAAAATTAATTTATCCTTATTGCACTTGAATGGCTGCTCATAAATGTACCTTTTGATCCAGATAGATTTTTTTTATTTTGCTGTTATATTTATGGGATAAAAAACTTTGTGGCCAAAACTACAAAGACTGGTAAAATCCATTAAACTAGAATTCTGTCTCTCATCCCCATTAATATTGCAGTTTGAATGAAGACAACCTGTAAAATAGTACTCTTAATCATGAATTATAGCTTATTTTCCCTGTAAACTATCATAATTGGCCTGTGTTTATTACTTATCTACTGTTGTTCCCCAGGCTCTTGGCAAAAGCATACCACTTGCCATCCTTTTGTCTTCTATAAAGGTTGAATTACCATCTCCATATTTGTATTCTATGATGTCAGATTTTAATTAAGTTGAATGTGAGACGCAACAATTCTTCCAAACAAAATAGTTTGTTTGAGGCGTGGAATTCCCTGTACAGTCAGTTCTCAGTTCGAGACCAAATCAGTGCGAAAAAAAAGTCAAACTCCAAAGAAAGATTAAAGATGTTAGCTGTGTTCCTTTCGGAAGTCACTTCAAGGTAACCCCATGGAGGTTTCAAGGTGTTGAAAGGAAAGACAATGTTGACCAAGCTAAATCATACATTATTAAGAAGGGTTCAATAGCAGTTCCAATGAGGAAACATAAGGGTTAGATGTCAAGCCTTTATGACAAAGTGGAAGTGAAAATTGAGCAGCTTCATAATGATATAACATTGCTAATTAACTCGTTATTGAGTCATCCGAGAATTATAGATAATCATTTAGAATTTTGCCATGTGAATTTGATGCTATTTTTCAGCCTATTGTATGAAGTAGAAAAGCATAATAGACACTTAGTTCAATTCCCTTAGGTTTAATAGCTAAGATGAATTTCCTCTACTACAGATAAGTTTTGATTAAATGCACCATAGATTCATACAGTAGAGAACAAGCCCTCAATTACAGTCCCAGGCAGTGCATTCCAGACCTTCACCCCAACTGGGTGAAAATGTTTTTCCTGGAATCCCCTCTGAGCCTCCTGCATTATACTTTTAAAAGTGTGACCCCTTTTATTGACCCTTTGGCTAATGGATACAGCTGCTTTATAGTCACCTTATTGCGGTCCCTTATACACCTCTATCAGGTCCCCTCTCAGCCTTCTCTGCTCTGAGGAAAACAACCTGCCCTTATCTAGACTCTCTTTATATGTGGAATTCTTCATCCCAGGCAACATCCTGGTGTATCTGCTCTACATGAACCCTTCTACCCCAGTAGAATCACATCCTTCCTATAGTGTTATTTGATGTGGCAGAGATGGGCAGAAGAATTGCATTTTGAAAACGAGTTGAAAATATACCTGCGCCCTATTTCAGTGGAGATCTGTGTGAAGCCATCTTTGATGCCCAAATATTGATATAAACAGACTGATACATTGGAGACTGTAATGCCTAAAATCCTGGTGCTAGCATCCTAGAGTTGGCATGCTTTGTCGCCAGAAGGGAGTCAAATTATTAGGATCAGTCCTGGCATGAAGCTGCAACATTGTTTACCCCTGAGTAAAACAACATTTATGCACACATGGAAGATCAAGTGAAAAGCTTCAGCACATTTTTAAAATACTGCCAATAATCTTCTCTGAATGTGTTTTGGCTTTTTAGACAAACTGACGAGAACAGTCTGATTAATAAAAGAGTTTAATAGATTGAATTTTCATCAATCCACATGAGAAAAGTAGAATTGAGACAAATACAAGAAAATTAGAAAATGTCTTGCATGTATTAAAGCAACACAGAACTGAAATGTGTTTGTGTACTGAAGTAAGCAATGAGCCATTTTCATTTTACAATCGCATTTTATCAGTCTGCTTGCACTGTTTCAGTAAGTAAGTGCCTTTCACATGCTTCAATTTAGAGGAAATAAAATTGATTTTATTCATCTTTCTGTAATTCGTTCAGGTGCCATTGGCAACACTTGCCTATCTCTGCTTACCCTTGACGAGGCAGTGGGGAGCAAACTTAGTGAACCGCTACAGTTGTGTGGTGGGTGTGCTCCTATAATGTTGGTTAGCTAGAAAATCCCAGGATATTCACCTTGCGAGATAATGCAATGTCATGTTTCCGAATCATAATACTGTGTGAATTTGATGTCAACTATGAGGTGGTGATGCTGTCAGCCCTCGCACATTTGGATCCTGCTGTCAAAGAAGCACTGGTGAGTTGCTGCAGGACATCTTGTAGATAGTACCCAGTGCAGCCACACTGCATGAGTGATGGAGGGAGTGTATTTTTAATGTTGTGGGTGAGGTGACAATCAAACAATATTGAGCTTCTGAAATCTTATTGAATTTGCATTCATCACTTTAGGCACAAACTGACAAATACACTGTGTCACTGTAGCAAGGCTTCCCTATTGATATATTCTATCCCCCTTGCAGTAAGTGCCAAGCATTTCATTACCACCTTAATTGCTTACTGTACCTTTTTGTGATTAATGTATGAGGACACCCAGATCCTTCTGCACATTTTGCGATGTCTCTTTATTTAAATAATATTGTCCTGGGGGAAGCAGAGGTGAGCTGCCTTCTGAATCGCTGCAGTCCATTTGCTGCTGAAGGTACACCCACAATGCCCTTAGGAAGGGAATTCCAGGATTTTAACGCAGCAACAGTGAAGGAATGGTGATACATTTGCATCTCAGGATGGTGGATGTCTTTAAGGGAAGCTTGCTGGTGGTGGTGTCCTCGTGTATCTTCTGCCCTTTTCCCTTTCAGGTAGAAGTGGTCACAGTTTTGGAAGGTGATATCAAAGCAGCTTTGATGAATTTCTGCAGTGCAACTTGTAGGTAGTACACACTGCTGCTACTGAGCTTCCATGATATAGGGGATGGATGTTTGTGAGGTTGGTGCCAATCAAGCAGGCTGCTTCTCTGTGAACATTTGAGTGTGGAGATCTTAGCTCTAATCCTTGTGGAACACTACTGGTCACAGATCTCCAGTCTACTATTTCTATTATTATTTTGACTACTTCCATACCTTGCTCATTAATTTGCCAGGATGCAGGCCATCAGCCTTTAATTCCTATTCATTTTCCTGTTTTCTTTTCTCAAGTAGCAGATGTTTTGTTTTGATGTTAGATATGATCCTGTGATTGAACAGCAGAAGCTGAAAAATGACAAATGTGCTGACAATTATGCAGGTTAGCAATTTAAGATAATCAATTGGCTTTGTAATGTATCTTGTTTAAATGTTGTTGAAACAACATGCACCCGGAGGCAGGGAGTCATGTTCATAGAGTCGTACAGCATGGAAACAGATGCTTCGGTCCAACTCATCCATGCCAACCATGTTTCCAAACTAAACTAGTCCCATCTGCCTGCGCTTTGCCCATACCCCTCTGGACCTGTCCTATTCATGAACTTATCCAATGTCTTTTGAAAGTTGTAACTATACCTGCATCTAGCACTTTATCTGGCACTTATAGAGTCATAGAGATGTACAGCATGGAAACAGACCCTTCGGTCCAACCCATCCATGCCGACCAGATATCCCAACCCAATCTAGTTTCACCTGCCAGCGCCCTCCAAACCCTTCCCATCCAAGTTCTTTCCACACATGAATCACTCTCTGTGTAAAAAAGTTGCCCCTTATGTCTTTTTTAGATCTTTCTGCCCTCACCTTAAACATACCAGGTGTATTGGCCATGCTAAATTGTCTGTAGTGTTAGGTAAGGGGTAAATGTATGGGTATGGGTGGGTTGCGCTTCGGCGGGTCGGTGTGGACTTGTTGGGCCGAAGGGCCTGTTTCCACACTGTAATCTAATCTAATCTAATCTAATATGTCCCCAAATTTTGAACTCATCCACCCGAGGGAAAAGACTCTAGTCATTCAACTTATCTATGTACTCATGATGTTATAAACTTCAATAAAGTCACCTTTCAATCTTCTACCCTCTTGTGAAAAGTCCTAGTCTTTCTAGTCTATTTTTATATCTCAAACCCTCCATTTGGGCAACATCCTGGTAAATCTTTTCTGAACCTGCTCCAGTTTAATAATTGCTCTATTAGGGTGAACAGAACTAGCCTCTTCAATGTCCTATGCAACCTCACCATGACATCCCAATTCTGATACTCAAAGGTCTGAGCAAGGAAGGCAAGCATGCTAAACACCTTCTTCACCACCTAGTCTACCAGTGATGCAAATATCAAAGAACCTGAACCCCTAGGATCTCTCTGTCCTACCACACTACCCAAGGCCCTACCATTAATTGTTAAAATCCTGTCCTTGATTGTTTAAACAAAAGGCAATACCTCACATTTATCCAAATTAAACTCCATCTGCCACTCCTCAGCCTATTGGCCCAATTGATCAAGGTCTCTTTGTAATCTTAGATAACCTTCTTCACTGTCCACTATACCACCAATTTTGATGTCATCTGCAAACTTACTAATCGTGCCTCCTCTATTCTCATTCAAATCATTTATGTAAATGATAAAAGTGGACACAGCACCAATTCTGGAACACCACTGGTCACAGGCCTCCAGTCTGAAAAACTACTCGACCAGCACCCTCTATCGCCTGCCATTAAGCCAATTTTGTATCCAATTGGCAAGCCCACCCTAAATCCTAAATGGTCTAACTGCACTAATTAGTCTGTCATGTGGAACCTTGTCAAAGATTTTACTAAAATCCAGGCAAACAACATCTACTGCTCTGCCCTCATCATTTATTTTTGGTTATTTCATTAAAAAAATGCAACCAAGTTTATGAGATATGACTTTCCTCACACAAAGCCATGATGACTATCCATAATTAATCCTTATCTCACCAAGTGCATGTGAATCCTATCTTTCAGAATCACCTCCAACAATATATCCACCATTAATGTCAGACTCAGAAGGTCTATAGTTTGCAGTTTTCTCTGTAAAGCCTTTCTTAAACAATGGCATAACATTAGCCACCTTCTAGTCATCCAGTACTTCAAATATTTATAAAAGATACCAATATCTGCAGTAAGCACCCCATAACTTCTTCCCTACCATCCCACAATGCCCTGGGATACACTTGATCAGGTCCTGGAGATTTATATTTTCTAAGACCTCCAGCATTTCCTCTTTTGTGATGTGAACTGTTTTCAAAACATCAGTATTTATTTCCTGGAGTTCACTAGCCTCCATTTCTTTCTCAACAGTAAAAACAACAAGGGAATGTGATATTTTTAACTTACCAGGGAGGTTTGGAAACTCTTACCTCTCCATTGCTTTCTCTATGGCAATGCCTTGGCAGATCAGAGTTGACTTATTAACTGATCAGGACCTTTTTCTCCTGTAGTATAAAATGCTGTTATTATTTGATATTAATAATTCTTCTTTTTAACCTGATGAATTTAAGGCATAAAGCTTCACTATCACACCTTGCTTTACTGCAATATCCAAAACAAATGGGTTGTGGTTATTGGAGATCAATCATCTCAGCCTGCAGAAGTTCCTCTACAAGGTCAGGAGTGGAGGGATTTGCTGATGATCACACGATATATTCCAGAATGTTAGTGATGGAATCCAGGACATTGCTTGATAATATGATTACATCAGGCTGTGCCTGTCTAGTTTTCCAGAAGGGAAAGAAATTGTGCAAAACTGAACAGTCATAAGAACATAGGAAAATAAGAAATATGAGAAGGAATAGGCCATCTGGCCCTTGGAGCCTCCTCCACCACTCAATACGATCATGGCTGATCTTTTCATGGACTCAGCTGCACTAACCCACCCTCTCACCATAACCTTTAATTCCTTCACTGTTCAAAAATATGTCTTTGTCTTAAAATTTGGAAATTGGTCTTCATATTTGGAAATGGCTATATTGGATGTACTGGAGCTCCATTGTGAAGTACAGAAGAGAATTCAAACCAAGCATTAATTCACAAATTTTACTAGGTTTTCCTTCTGTAAACCTCTCACAGTTCTGGCATATTTAG
Source organism: Chiloscyllium plagiosum (assembly GCF_037043375.1). Lineage (NCBI taxonomy): Eukaryota > Metazoa > Chordata > Chondrichthyes > Orectolobiformes > Hemiscylliidae > Chiloscyllium > Chiloscyllium plagiosum. Next base: position 76,735,973 of record NW_028270143.1, read on the forward strand.
TGTGAAGAACCTTATATGGTTGACTGAACTGAGTGTGTTTTTATCATATCCAAATCTGGCACCTAATTCAATGCCAGCTTGCCCATCTGGTTTTATTCTAATTATAGTTTTTTTTTTGCAGTCGTTTGATGCAACTGAGTAGCTTGGTAGGCCATTTGAACAAGTAGTTAAGAGTCAATGAAATTGCAGTGGGTTTGCAGTCATATTTGGACACACCAGGTACCAATAATAGCTTTTCTTCCCTCAAGAATAAGTGTTATGATAATCTGCTGGTTTTGTGGTCACTAATATTTCTATTAGATTTTTTTGTAATACCAGATTTATCGAATTAACTGGACTTAAATTCTCAAACTCTCAACTGCCCAGTTTGGACTTCTGTCACCATATCATCAACACATGTATCTAAATTAGGACTGCACCCCAATTCTGAATGTAAATTGTAATAATTACTTTTGATTGGTAATCGATATATTTCAGGCACATTGTTAAATATTAAGTCAATATTTTAAAAGCTATAATGCTTTAGAAATGGTTATATGAAATCTCACAGAGTAACCTGTAAAACTAGAAATAATTGTTGCAGCTTTTTCATTGTAACTGCTGAAATTTGCAGATTCTGTATTAACTTGAATAGATATTGAGATGTCACACACATTAAAACTCAGTGTAGAAGGAATAAACCATATTTATTTCTTACAATGAGATTAAACTTACATTTCATTGGAACATTTACAAATGATTCTGTCTTGTACTGAAAGCAGAAAATGCTGCAAATATACAGCAGGTTTGTTAGCATCTGCAAATTCAGTACATTTGCTGAAGAAAGTATTTCCTTGCTTCCTCTCACTATTTGGGTTTTATGGCACTGTGAACATCCCCCTAGAGGGAGGGGAGCTCAATGATTCTTATGGAGGAATTTTCCCAACCTTTGAGTGATGTTGTCAATTCAGGAGAATATGGTAGGGGGTGAAAAGAATCTAATTCTTGGTGTCAAGAAAAAAAAACCTAATTTCTCCCTGAAAATTTGAAAGACTAGCTGAAACTTTCTCCAGTTAGTAGAAGGGACCTTATTTCCATGAATGTGCATCTTGTTATTAGCTAACTTCACCTCATTTGCATGCAGTTTGTGATATATCCACGCATGGCTGACAAAGTAGATGGCATCACTCCCTGACACGAAGGTCTGAGAGGTTCGCTGGTGGAAGCAGCTTGCTGGTGCTTCTTCATGCCTCCCTGTTCACCTCCTTTCATCAACATTTGATGGAATGCTCCATAGGCAGCGACCACTACAAGCCTTCATGGAAGCTGGCATGAGCAAAACACCAGCCTCATCAGAGCATCATGGCTGATCTCAGACTAACTCAGAAGACACCACAGGACTTCAGTGCAGCGTTTTGGAGTTCACCAACACCTTACATTGCAATGCCAGATAACTCTGTGCACAGGATCACACATCTACCTCACGCATCAGAACAAAATGTACCTTCTGGCTCTGCGCTCACTTATTTAGTGCTCACTTGGCACTTTCTTGGACGTGTACAGGATCTCAGCCTTGTCTTGCCTTTTTCACATTTCTGTTGGCATAATGCTAGATAGCTTGTCATGTGTTGCCAGCACTGAACAGCCAAGTGGGTGAACGTATTACTGTATGGCACTGAGATACATCAATATCACACCTGGAGCATGTGCCTGAAGCTCACCGAGTAAACACAGTGCAAATCCTTCAACTATGCTAACGTGGTGCCACTATTTAAGAAAGGTGGTAAGGACAAACCAGGGAACTATAGTCCAGTGAGCCTGACCTTGGTGGTGGGCAAGTTGTTGGAGGGAATCCTGAGGGACAGGATGTACATGTATTTGGAAAGGCAAGGACTGATTAGGGATAGTCAACATGGCTTTGTGCGTGGGAAATCATGTCTCTCAAACTTGATTGAGTTTTTTGAAGAAGTAACAAAGAGGATTGATGAGGGCAGAGCAGTAGATGTGATCTATATGGACTTCAATAAGGCGTTTGACACGGTTCCCCATGGGAGACTGGTTAGCAAGGTTTGATCTCATGGAATACAGGGAGAACTAGCCATTTGGATACAGAACTGGCTCAAAAGTAGAAGACAGAGGGTGGTGGTGGAGGGTTGTTTTTCAATTGGAGGTCTGTGACCAGTGGAGTACCACAAGGATCGGTGCTGGGTCCTCTACTTTTTGTCATTTATATTAATGATTTGGATGACAGGTTAAGAGGTATAGTTAGTAAGTTTGCCGATGACACCAAAATTGGAGGTGTAGTGGTCAGCGAAGAAGGTTACCTCAGATTACAACGGGATCTTGACCAGATGAGCCAATTGGCTGAGGTGTGGCAGATGGAGTTTAATTTAGATAAATGGAAGGTGCTGCATTTTGGGAAAGCAAACCTTAGCAGGGCATATACACTTAATGGTAAGGTCCTAGGGAGTGTTGCTGAACCTTGGAGTGCAGGTTCATAGCTCCTTGACAGTGGAGTCGCAGGTAGATAGGATAGTGAAGAAGGCATTTGGTATACTTTCCTTTATTGGTCAGAGGATTGAGTACAGGAGTTGGGAGGTCATGTTGCGGCTGTACAGGACATTGGTTAGGCCACTGTTGGAATATTGCGTGCAATTCTGTCTCCTTCCTATTGGAAAGATGTTGTGCAACTTGAAAGGGTTCAGAAAAGATTTACAAGGATGATGCCAGGGTTGGAGGATTTGAGCCATAGGGAGAGGTTGAATAGGCTGGGGCTGTTTTCCCTGGAGCATCGAAGGCTGAGGGGTGACCTTATAGAGGTTTATAAAATCATGAGGGGCATGGATAAGGTAAATAGACAAGATCTTTTTCCTGGGTCCAGGACTAGAGGGCATAGGTTTAGGCTGAGAAAGGAAAGATATAAAAGAGAACTAAGGGGCAACCTTTTCACACAGAGAGTGGTACGTGTATGAAATGAGCTGCCAGAGGAAGTGGTGGAGGCTGGTACAACTGCAACATTTAAAAGGCATCTAGATGGATATATGAATAGAAAGGGTTTGGAGGGATATGGGCCAGGTGTTGGGAGGTGGGACTAGATTGGGTTGGGATATTTGGTCGGCATGGACGAGTGGGACCGAAGGGTCTGTTTTCATGCTGTACATCTCTATGACTCTAAATGGCCGTTTCTGAAAGTCTCGTTGAGGCAGAGAGTCTATGATCAAATGGTGGACACACTCAGTCAAGACCATCATGTGATCTAAGTTCAGGGGATTGGCCACTGTCATTGGACACTTGGTGTGATTGGCATCTGGAGATCCATGCCATTCCACTCTGAGCATTGGGCCACGCTCAGTCTGGCAGATCAAATCCAACCAGTCCACTGAGTCCAAGTAAATAGGTCAGAGAGCAGTCCGGACATCAGTCAGGGGCTTGGGCCATACAAAGCAAGTGCTGGCCTCACATGTCAGTCCAGGAGGTTTCCCTTATCAGTTCTGGGATTTTGGGTAGAAAATGGGTTTATCAGGTGTAGTTTGTGGCATGTTGGAGAAAGTGGAATACGCAGGCTTTGGAATTTGAACCATTATGCTGTGATGTCCAGGAGACAATAACTGTGAGGTGGGTGGTAGGAGTTGAACTCCACAATAAAGGTGAGATCTGATATAGCACCGGAGAGCTCAGGGTAATGAGGGAAAATCTCCAGCACCTTGGCTATCACACCTTAGAGGTCAGCGCCATTAGATAGCTGTCAAGTTCCTGCTTCATTCTAAGGGCTGAATGTTATACAGTACATGGATGGCTGCTCAGAGACATTCTCTCCAACCATGGTTGGCAATTACTTCATAGAATCCACTGACTGAGATCAGTGCATCCCAATTTTCCACAAGGGCCAATGGGAGCCAGTCATAGGGCTCTGAGAAATAATGTTTACTTCTTGGTTTGCTCTGGAGGGGCCTTGCAGTACGCTGTACTGAGATTGTGCTGCATTATCCTGGCAACTGTAACAGGGATAGATAGTATGTTAAAGTCATAGAGTCACAGATATGGATGCTGAGGAGCTGGGACAGCAGTCTTCCAAGGAGTAGATGAGGATATTTAACTGGGAGGAACATCACTTTCAACATGATAGTGCAATGTCTCATCAGGTGCAATTCATTGTTCAAAGAAGAATCCAAAGAGTCATAAAGGACTCAAAAAGCTAACTTTGTTTCTCATTCCGCAGATGCTGCTGGACCTTCTGAGTTTTTACAGGCCTTTCTGCTTTTATTCAGATCTGCAGCAACTGCAGCAGTTTGCTTTGATAGCTGTGTCTGAGTGCTGCCATGGCCGTTATCAGTTTGAGAAGTATTCCGACACAGTTCCAGCTGTGATCAGTTTTCTGTGAATTTGCATTACACTGCTAACTGAGCATACTTCAGTCCAATGTCCAAAGTGACAGATGCTGCTCTTAAGACATCTTTTCTTACCAGAGCAAAATGCTATGAGGCAGACTTTGGATGTTAATGAGACACTGGCCATCATACATCCTTAAAAATGGAATGTTCCAATGCCCAACACATAACCAAAATGAATATTTGACCCTAAGGGAGTGTGTACTCATGACTAAGAATATAGTCACAAAGCAAAGTGGCTCTGTATGTAGAAAATGTGTTTTACATTACGTTTGGCCTCTGTGATCTACTCACTAAAGTGCTAAGTCTCAGCTCACTCATGAACATGAGGATCTAAGAATGTTTGAAATCAGTTGCTATCCAGGATACTTCTCAGAGTTGTGCATTGCCTCATTTCTGTAGCTTCTATCCTCCTTGGGATGATTGAAGAGGTTGCTGAACTCAGTCGCGACAGCCTTGCAACTAAAACTGCAGTCAGTCACACATGGGATGACATGAAGTACAGATACATTTATAGATATGAGTGTGTATTTACAATGAACTATCACCTCTGCCGTCTCCCCCCCGCTACCCCGTACTTTCAGGGGTTATCTAAAATTCCTTGACTTCCCACTATATGTAGTTGCATCCCAGAGTTCAGAGAACCTGCTCTCTGGTGGACTGTGTAGGCCTGGCTGATTTTGATGATGACCCTGGGGGCATCAGTGACTGTAGGAACCAAACCTGCCCTGAGAGTGACCTGCCCAGATGTAGGCTCAATCTCCTTGGCTGAAGCTTCCACAGCATTGGGGATCAGAGGCAGGCAGGATGGAGGTGGATGCCCTACCACCTCGAGTCTCCTGAGAAGAGACCTGGGTGAGCTTGGAGGCAGAGGTGGTGGGAGGGGGTCTGCAGCTAAAGCGATAGAGTGTGGGTTAGTTTCCATACCTGCCATTGAGAGTCCTGCTGGAACCTGTTCTCTGTCAACCTATCCAAAGAAGGGTTGCACTCGAAACACTGACATCTGCACCTCCTGATGCTGCCTGGCTTGCTGTGTTCTTGTGAGTTTTGAGAAGATTTGTAGCTCAGGTTGAGGCTCTCGCTGAGCTGGAAGGTTGGTTTTCAGACATTTCATCACCATATTAGATAACATCATCAGTGAGCCTCTGAATGAAGCACTGGTTGCATGACCTGCTTTCTATTTATGTGTTTATGTTTCCTTTCCTGCTTTAGAACATTATCTCAAATATACTGCAGCACAGAGGAACTATGCAGAGCAAAGGAAAATCACCTATATAGCGTATTTGAAAAGAACAGGTACTCAGTGAATACAGTCTGCAGATTTCTCAGCAACAAGCAACACATCAAGAAACCCTAGCCACTTTCCCCTACATCAAAGACATCTCGGAAATGACTACCAGACTGCTTAGACCTCTTGGCATCATGATAACCCACAAACCCATGAACACACTAAAACAGCAGCTAATGAACTTGAAAGACCCTATACAGACAATAAGCAAAAAAAAGACATGACCCGCTCTCACTAGTATCCTTACATACAGATGAGGAAGGCCACCACTTCGACTGGGACAAAACATTCACCCTAGGACAAGCCAACAGAGACATGCACGAGAATTCCTAGAAGCCTGACATTCCAACCAGAACTCGATCAACAAATACATTGATTGGATCCCATTTGCCACCCCCTGAGAAAAAGAACAGGAAATGAAATCACCAATCCAAGGAAACATAAACACATAAATAGAAAGCGGGCTATGCCACTGCTTCATCTGGAGGCTCACTGATGATATTACCTAGTATAGTGACGAATGTCTGAAAACGAACCTTCCAGCTTGCTGTGTTCTTCTAGACTCCTGCCAACCTATCCCGGATACAGCTAAACAATGTATACCAGAGCCAGCACTCTACCAGTAACACTGGTGAACTCCAAATTTCAGTCCAGTTTATGGGACAGACCTTCCTGCAGTTTCTATGTCTGCGTGCACTTGCACAAAGCCATTAAGGACTAACACCATCGAATCCTGTCCTGCTCTGGCAGTACTCTGGGGGTGGCTCAGAGGTTACCACTACTGCTGCACAGTGCCAGGGACCCAGGTTTTATTCCAGCGTTGTGTGGAGTTTGCACATTCTCCCACATTGGCATGAGTTTCCTCCAAGTGCTGCAGTTCCCTCCCGCAATCCAAAGATCTGCAGATTTGGTGAATTGGCTATGCTAAATTGCCCATAGTGTTCAGGGTTGCACAGATTAGATGCATTAGTCAAGGTAAATGTAGAGTAATAAGGTAAGAGAATGGGTTTGGGTGGGTTACTCTTTAGACGGTCGGTATGGACTTGTTGGGCCAAATGGTCTGTTTCCCCACTGTCGGGATTCCACGAATTTATGATACTTTCAGTGCCAGTGATCTCGGGCATTTCACTCTTGACCAGTTGCAAATGTGCCATGGTTGTACTTATCCAAATCTGCTCTCAAATCTAATATGGAAAAAGAAGCAACCAAGGTAAGAGTCTCTGAGCTAGTGGAGGGTGCAGGAGACAGCCTTGTTGTGTATCCTCTTCACCTGACGAAGGAGCAGTGCTCCAGAAGCTTGTGATTTCAAATATACCTGTTGGACTATAACCTGGTCTTGTGTGACTTCTAACTTTGTTCACTCCAGTCCAACACTGGCACCAATCCTCTGAGGGATCTGTGATTTCTTCCTCAAAAATGAAGGAGGAGTTAATATGGTGAAGGGCGAGCCTCCTTGTTGTGACTATTCAATGTGGAAGCAGGCCATTCAACCTATCAAGCTCACACCGACCCTTCGAAGAGCAACCCAACCCTCATCCTATCCCTGTAACCCTGCATTTACCATAGTCACTCCACCTAGCACACACATCTTTGGGCATTATGGACAATTTAGCATGGTCAGTCCAGCTAACCTGCACATCTTAGAACTGTGGGAGGAAACCTGAGCACCTGGAGGAAACTTATGCAGACACGGGAGAATGTGCAAACTCCACACAGATCATCACCTGAGGTGGAATCGAACCCATCTCCCTGACGCTGTGAGGCAGCAGTGCTAACCACTGAGCCACCATGCCACACCAGAATGTTGAGTGGGTGCCAATTGTGCTTGTGCAAAAGAGGCCATTAGTTGTGCAAAAGAGGCCATTAGTTGTGCAATAAAGGTAGATGTTTGAGCATGCTCATGATGGAGGTAATGAGAGAGTAGCACAGCACTATGAAGATTACTGGGTTGTCATGACCTGAAGATCTAAGCACCTCAAAAATGAGACAAATTCAAGATGGAGCATTACAATCATAAGTCTCTTTTCTGATCTGTTTTCAAGAATATTCTTCAAGAATCTTCTCCTTGTGTGTGGTGAAGATACAAACAGTGGCATCCCACCACCCACCTTTGCCCTGTGTTGTGCAACATTTCTCTGTGATGAGACAAAAGGAGGAATTGAGTGAGGTGAAAGTGGCTGGAAGAGCTGCTTGATGCAATGCAGGGGAAGGAGAGGGTTTGAGACCGCTGCAGTAATTGAGTGGGAAGCACAGAGGACAGGTAGGGTTAATAATTTGGGATGATGAGGATGGTGAGAACCATTGAGCAGAGATTGTACATAGAGTCAAAGAGATGGACAGCATGGAAACAGATCCTTCGGTCCAACCTGTCCATGCTGACCAGATATCTCAACCCAATCTAGTTCCACCTGACAGCACCTGGCCCATATCCCTCCCAACCCTTCCTATTCATATACCCATCCAAATGCCTCTTAAATGTTGCAAATATACCAGCCTCCACCACTTCCTCTGGCAGCTCATTCCATACACGTACCACTCTGTGTGAAAAAGTTGCCCCTTAGGTCTCTTTTATATCTTTCCCCTCTCACCTAAATCTATGCCATCTATTTCAGGACTCCCCCACCCCATGGAAAAGACTTTGCTTATTTACCCTATCCATGCCCCTCATAATTTTGTAAACCTCTATAAGGTCACTCCTCGGCCTTCGACGCTCCAGGGAAAACAGCCCCAGCCTGTTAAGTTTCTTAGCTCAAATCCTCAAACCCCCCCACCCCTCTCACCCACTCCAACCTCTCACCCTCGGAAAGCGCAGCCCTCCACTCCCTCCGTTGCAACCCCAATCTCACTATCAAACCAGCAGTCAAGGGAGGCGCGGTAGTAGTTTGGCGCACCGACCTTTACACCGCTGAGGCCAAACGCCAGCTCGCAGATACCTCCTCCTACTGCCCCCTTGATCATGACCCCACCCCCCACCACCAAACCATCATCTCCCAGACCATCCATAACCTCAACACCTCGGGTGATCTCCCATCCACCGCCTCCAACCTCATAGTCCCACAACCCCGCACTGCCCGCTTCTACCTCCTGTCCAAAATCCACAAACCTGACTGCCCCGGCCGACCCATTGTCTCCGCCTGCTCCTGCCCCACCGAACTCATCTCTGCATACCTCGACATGGTCCTGTCCCCCTTAGTCCAAGAACTCCCCACCTACGTTCAGGACACCACCCATGCCCTCCACTTGCTCCATGATTTTCGCTTCCCCGGTCCCCAACGCCTTATTTTCACCATGGACATCCAGTCCCTGTACACCTCCATCCCCCATCACGAAGGACTCAAAGCCCTCCGCTTCTTTCTTTCCCACCGTACCGACCAGTACCCTTCCACTGACACCCTCCTTCGACTGACTGAACTAGTCCTCACCCTGAACAACTTCTCTTTCCAATCCTCCCACTTCCTCCAAACGAAAGGAGTAGCCATGGGCACCCGCATGGGCCCCAGCTATGCCTGCCTCTTCGTAGGATATGTGGAACAATCCATCTTACGCAGCTACACTGGCCCCACCCCCCACCTTTTCCTCCGCTACATCGATGACTGTTCGGTGCCGCCTCGTGCTCCCACGAGGAGGTTGAACAGTTCATCCACTTCACCAACACCTTCCACCCCGACCTCAAATTCACCTGGACAGTCTCAGATTCCTCCCTCCCCTTCCTTGACCTCTCTATTTCTATCTCAGGCGACCGAATCAACAAGGACATCTACTACAAACTGACCGACTCCCACAGCTACCTGGACTACACCTCCTCCCACCCTGCCCCCTGTAAAAACGCCATCCCATTCTCCCAATTCATTCGACTCCGCCGCATCTGCTCCCAGGAGGACCAGTTCCAAAAACGTACAACCCAGATGGCCTCCTTCTTCAAGGACCGCAATTTCCCCCCCGACGTGGTCGACGATGCCCTCCACCGCATCTCTTCCACTTCCCGCTTCTCCGCCCTTGAGCCCCGCCCCTCCAACCGCCACCAGGACAGAACCCCACTGGTCCTCACCTACCACCCCACCAATCTCCATGTACAGCGCATCATCCGCCGTCATTTCCGCCACCTCCAAACGGACCCCACCACCAAGGATATATTTCCATCCCCTCCCCTATCAGCATTCCGTAAAGACCACTCCCTCCGTGACTCCCTCGTCAGATCCACACCCCCCACCAACTCAACCTCCACTCCCGGCACCTTCCCCTGCAACTGCAGGAGGTGCAAGACTTGCGCCCACACCTCCCCCCTCACCTCCCTCCAAGGCCCCAAAGGAAACTTCCATATCCGTCACAGATTCACCTGCACCTCCACACACATCATCTATTGCATCCTCTGCACCCGATGTGGCCTCCTCTATATTGGGGAGACAGGCCGGCTACTTGCGGAGCATTTCAGAGAACACCTCTGGGACACCCGGACCAACCAACCCAACCACCCTGTGGCTCAATACTTCAACTCCCCCTCCCACTCCACCAAGGATATGCAGGTCTTTGGACTCCTCCATCGCCAGACCACAACAACACGACGGTTGGAGGAAGAGCGCCTCATCTTCCGCCTAGGAACCCTCCAACCACAAGGGATGAACTCGGATTTCACCAGTTTCCTCATTTCCCCTCCCCCCACCTTGTCTCAGTCAAATCCATCGAATTCAGCACCGCCTTCCTAACCTGCAATCTTCTTCCTTACCTCTCCGCCCCCAACCCAGTCTGACCTATCACCCTCACCTTGACCTCTTTCCACCTATCACATTTCCGACGCCCCTCCCCCAAGTCCCTCCTCCCTACCTTTTATCTTAGCCTGCTGGACAAACTTTCCTCATTCCTGAAGAAGGGCTCATGCCCGAAACGTCGATTCTCCTGTTCCCTGGATGCTGCCTGACCTGCTGCGCTTTTCCAGCAACACATTTTCAACCCTGGCAACATCCTTGTAAATCCTTTCTGAACCCTTTCCAGTTTCACAGCATCTTCCTGATAGGAAGGAGACCAGAACTGCACGCAGTATTCCAACTAATGTCCTGTACAGCCTAACTAATGTCCTGTACAGCCGCAACATGACCTCCCAACTCCTGTATTCAGTACTCTCACCAATAAAGGAAAGCATACCAAACGCCTTCTTCAATATCCCATCTACCTGTGACTCTACTTTCAAGGAGCTATAACCTGCACTCCAAGGTCTCTTTGTTCAGCAACTCTCTCTTGGACCTTACCATATAGTGTATATGTCCTGCTAAGATTTGCTTTCCCAAAATGCAGCACCTCGCATTTATCTGAATTAAACTCCATCTGCCACTTCTCAGCCCATTGGCCCATCTGATCAAGATCCTGTTGTAATCTGAGGTAACCCTCTTCTGCTGTCCACTCCACCTCCAATTTTGGTGTCATCTGCAAACTTACTAACTGTACCTCTTTTGCTGGAGCAAGATTGGTAGACCATTAGCATTGGTGGCAGGTGGGTACAGTGACAGAGTTAGAATGAATGTGAGGTAGCAGAGAGAACTTGATGACTCTCACCAATTATTTGACATTGCTGGATGTTTTGTTTCACCGTGGAGACAGTGATCTGGGTGGCAGTGTCTGGCCAGGCTGGCAGTGTCTGGTGTCGTGGCTGTCTTTGCTGCTCAAGATGGAAGGGAAAGACTCTGTTTTCCACCATCCCATCCACCTGGAGTCCCGGTTGCCAGCTTCCCTTTCTCAGCCATGTCCTCAGTGTGAACGCAGTGGTGTGGACCCAGTGCTGGACTTGCAGTGGTCAAAACCCTGTAGAGCTGTGATTTAAATATGGCCGCTGTGGTGTGCAGGGAAGGTCCCAGCAACAGTGAGCTTGTCTTCTCCTGTGACCACACAATTGAATGAAAAGGGCAGGAGGGATCCTAGCTGGGTCCTTATTGATGTGAGCAGTGGCAGATTGCATGAGAAAAGTTGTCCTGTGCCATGTCGGGAACGTCTCCAAGACATTCCTTGAAAATGACACCTGTAAAATCAGGGACAATTCAGGCCTTGGTCTTTCTTAGTTTGGAGTTGTTGCAACTCATCACGTCATTTTGCGGGAACTCAATGAACTGATTCCCCTGCTGCCCATCCTCTGCTCAGCTCCCTGGGACAGATGCCACACAGCTAAGGTGCTTGCACATCCACACGAGAATAGATGCAATAATGTCTCAGAACTCTCTCTCCTGGAAATTTCTGCCTTTGTCCATTGTAGCTTAAAACATTCTTAATCCCCTTTCCTCAAGCTCGTGAAGCATTTCAAATGGTTTCTGTACCTCAAGGGACTCCCATTCAAAATTCTTGTTAGCATCCAGAGAATAGGTCTTCCTCAGGTGCTAACATTAGGACTGTTAGCCCAAAGGTGGAAAAGAAATATCACAACAGTGGAAGGGTGCCCCTGGTCCTCACATACCATCACTTACCACATCCACATCCAAAGCATTATAAGCCGCATTTTCGTCACCTCCAGTGGGATGCCACCACCATGCTCCCTCCCCTGTCAGCCTTCTGTAAGAACTGCTCCCCCTAGGATACCTTGGTCCAGTCCTCCTCCATTCTCTACACCTCCCCATACCTCCATGGCACTTCCCCATACAATTGCAGAAGGCGTAACATCTGCCTTCTTACCTCCTCCCCTCTCACTATCCAAGACCCCAGACATGTACCTGCACTTCATTCAATGTAGTCTACTGCATTCCTGCTGTATTCACCATGTGATCTCGTATATATTGGGAGACAAAGCGCAGACTTGGCGACCACTTTGTAGAAAGCCTACATTCTGTCCACAAAAATGATCCTGGGCATCCTATTGGCTGCCACATCAATCCACCACCCTGGCCCTGACCAACGTCTGTGTCTCAGGATTGCAGCAATGCTGCTCTGAAGCTTAGCAAGAAAAGCACCTCCGCTTGAGCTTGGGGACCCTGCAGCCTTCAGAACTCAATATTGAGTTCAATAATTTTAGGGCCTGAGCAGCTTCTCCTATGTCTTTACCTCAACCCCTATACACCATAAGACCATAAGACATAGGAGTGGAAGTAAGGCCATTCAGCCCGTCAAGTCCACTCCGCCATTTAACATGGCCAATCTACCTACCCTTCTCACCTTTGCACTGGGGGGGGAAAACCGGAGCACCTGGAGGAAACCCATGCAGACACAGGGAGATTGTACAAACACCACACAGACAGGTATCCCGGGCTGGAATCGAACCCGGGTCCCTGGTGCTGATGAAAATTGCACCTGAATGAAGTGAGCCAGCGATATAACCCACACCCAGTTGTTGGATTTGCTCAGTAGTGGTGCTGAATTTTGAGAAGGAGTTTAGAGAAGCCAGCTGCTCTTCCAAAATAAAACCTACTCATGGATGGGCACCATCGCTGCAGTTCCCCTTGGGAGGCAAGATAACTGGAGCACAGGTAGCAGAGGGGCAAGCAGTCCATTGAGGAAGGCAAAAGGTTGTCATGATCATCTAGGACTTTCAAGGACCACTTCTCATACTTCAACCTCAGCCAGTAGCAGTACATTCAGTACTGGTACCTGATCAAGATTTAAATTTAGACTTAGATTTTACTGTCAACTCTACTCAAATGCAGGAATACAATGAAGAGTGTACAGAATCATCATTCTCTGGTGTCATCTTACTGCATAAAAGACAGGATTAAAAACAGAAGCAGAGCTAAAATAACCAGCCAAAAGAAAAAGAAACAACCAAATCACTCCTCAGCCTCTGCCATGAGTTCTTGCCACCAAAAAAAAGCCACTAAGTCCATTCCTCAGTCTGCAAATACTCAGGTGCCCCGAGTCAGCACACAGCACCACAACTCGAATGCCACCCACCTGTGCCCGTCATGTAACCAGGCCCACCCATGACCTGGAGCTGTATTGCTGCCACTGGAACCATGTCACCATTCTTCAGCGCCATCTTGACTCCATTGTCATAACCATCACACAAGATGGTCACTGAACTGTGTCTCCTCCCTCAACCCAACCTTCAGCAAGATACTAGGGTGAAGACAGTGCTTCCAGTGGCTAAAGGACCACTGTGCTCTAAATTTCGACACTGGACCCTTGCAGACTGGCTGCCAATCATTGTATCAGTGAAATGATAGAGGAGTTGTCCAGAGCTAAAAGAAATTGCATTATCAAACAGGTCAGAGTGAAGCAGCAGGACAGAGCAAGTGGCACAGGGCTCTGTGGCAAACTGGCACAGTGGTAATGTCCCCACCTCTAAAGCAGGAGGCCCAGGTCCAAATCCCACCTGGTCCAGAAGTGTGGTTTATCATCTTTGTGCAGGTTGTTTAGAAAATATCTACCATTGACATTCTCCTATCTGCTGTCTGATCAATGTTTATGGAGTTCCTTACAGCAGATTTAGTCTACTACCTTACCCTCTGGTAAGTTGGTGCATTCTGTCTGGCATGGCTTCATGCCGTGTATGCCCAGTGACTCAGCATTTACGGATCTTATGTTATGGTGCATCTTAATATACCTGCAGTTCCACTATCTGAACTGGCAGCTGAAAGAGTCAGTTGAAATGAAAACAAAAACAGAAATTTGGTAATATAAACAGTAATGTGGTATATGAAAAGGGGCATAAGGCCCACGTGCCCTCCATTTTGAATGTTCTTGGCAAAGCTGTGTGCGACATCCACAGTCCCAGCCAGCTTAGTGATGTGGCACATCTCCTACACTGCAAGTCTCCATCAATAAAGACATGTTTAGCCTCTGTGGTTCTTGGTTGTTCACTACAATTATGGACTGCCTTGTCCTGCAAGAGAACAGGGAGAATGGCAGTGAATTTGCTGTGATGTATTTGAGTGTTGTCTCTGCCTTGGCTGATTTGCTGGATGTATATTGAAGCAATAAGATTTTGGAGTGAGGCTTTTTGCATTGAACAGAATGTGAGGATGAGATGGAGTCTTACAGTGTTAGGCATTATTGCTTATTGTTGAATAGTGAGTGATGGGGAAGTGACATACTAAATTGGGTGCAAGAGGCTGGTGCTGCAGTGCATAGACATCATTTGGAAGCGTATTAATGTTGAATGTCCTTGTCATGCCACTGAATATTTATGTAGCGCGACATCCAGATTGTTGGAGGACAAGGTTCCAAATTCACATTTAGGATATTCTTCAGAGGGTCGATGCAGACTCAATGGGCCAAATGGCTTCCTTCTATACTACTCAGCTCGTCCTATTTGTTTCTCAGGATGTGCTCTGAGGATCTTCTGGCTCCCTGAGAAAACATGGCATTTTTTTTTCATGTCCATCTCAAAGCCTGGATTACCATGTCAAAAACCTGGAATCGTTTCTGGTTTGCTGTTTGCCGTCCTCTATCATCCATTCAGACTTCCTGGAGAGTGTTGCAGCAGCTGCAGTATTCTGGGTGCACCTCCCTGGTAGATGTCCAGCATGGCTGACCACATGCTGCTGGGCCCTTTGTTGAGCATTGCATTTCCTACTTGGTTGCACAATAAAGTTCATGTGTTAATGAACACACTAGGTTTGTGTGCCGCCTGCTTCAATGAGAATTGGCTTGATATAACCATGCATTGAGATCTACACATTCAAAAATATCCTTATCAATGTTTTCCTCACTATCGTTTGCTAGAGCCATGTATTCTAAGCTTGATTGAGGTTGCATGCATGCTTTATGTCATTCCAGGCCATGCCTGTGAAATGATCAGTCTCACCTCCAATTTTTCATCTTTTTTTTTCAAATTTTACTTTCCTTGAACATAAGAGACATAAAAATTACCATTGATAGGTATAGTCTTTGATATATACTCTGTGGATTTATACGTCTCCTGTTTTGTGTCATGCATGACCAAATGTGAACGGAACTGTGGGATTGTGTTTAGTGTTCAAAATAAACATTTACAACTACATGAGTGTTTCTTCTACTGAACAAACTGAGAACATTACCAAAACGAAGCTTTGTGGACTTTTGAGTAGGGGTGATCACATTTGTACAGGCAAATCATCAAATGCTGTGGATGTAAGATTATCTTGATTGTACATGACAATTGTATTTACTTGGGAAAGTAATCGAGATTGTGTCTGCAATGAGTTAATTTAATTTCCTATATCTCTTGAGATATTATATTACTACCAGGTTTCATTTAATTGCTTTATGTGATGAAAAAAGTATTCCAAGAATTTACTGTTGAAAATCATATACTGTGATACATTTTCTAAAGGATTGAAACTTTGGAGTTCATTTTAGGCTCATTTACATATCCAATGTAACTTCAGTCATTCAAGCTCGGACATAGGGTTGCTTTCAGAAACTTGAAAGAAATACCTTGAAAGAACAGAATTTGTAAAATAGCTTCTATACTAACAGCATTTCATAAACTCATGTTGTCTTTCTTTATCCCTTCTCTCCTTCAGTTGTTCATTCACTTGCTCTTGAGGAGCCACAATAGCCAATAGAAACACGAGGAAGAATCTCCCTGAAGTTGTCTCATTCTAATTCTTTTCATTGCCCTTTTATTTTCACAAATATGCCAATACCTATTGGCATTTAGCTTCACTTAAGGGGTCTCATTCTTCTTCTTGATCATTTTGGTCGAAAAGAAATTCAATTGAGGCACTAAATGAAATTTCCCATTTTGTATGTATGACTTTTCCAGTAAATTTATTGACAGGAGTAATTTTACTTCATAAATGTTCAAAGAAAATTCCCTATTTTTGGAATTAGCTAGGTATCATACCAGAGCAACATCAATCCCAGTAAATCTGGCTTCTTTCCCTTCAGAGGCATTTAGTTGTGGCTGCAGCAAATAGATAAACCATCAATCTTACCTCTCTAACAAACACACCTTCCTGGAGAAAGGCCAGACATTTAACATCCTGCTAAATTGACTATTACATTTTATATTCTTTCCTATCTCCCAGCTGACTGTTTCTCAAGAAAGAATGACCTTATCTCCAGACAGTTATATAATAGGTGGAATTCTGTGCCCCTCAAACACGCTCATGCTACGATAGGAAGATCCTACACGATGTTTCTGGAGTACAAAACCCCTACTGAAGGAACTGAAATGAATCTTGAGTCTGGTGCAGATTGTTTGCTGACAGAACAGAGCTGCTGATCTCCCTCTCAAATGGGGAAACCTTCTTGTTATCTCCATTACATTCTTATTAACAAATATTCCTACCGATTCTCCTCATTGCTCACAGTGAGTCTCCGAAGACAGGAGAACCTTCCATGGCATTGCTTGCACGTTGTCAATAGCTGAATCATCTGTTCAAATTCTTTTCCCTGAAATCGATCTGAATGGTAAATCAGGATGAAATCGCTAGGCATATATTTTAATTTTATGACATAGTGTAAAACAGATGACAGTGATCCCAGCAACTAGTTTTACATCTCTGCTGATTCTTATTGCTACTGTAGAAGGAATAAGGAATGATGTAAAATAGATCACTAATTCGCTATCACTTTTTTCATACTACCATACAAAGTCTAACCTACTCCTTTGTTTAAGAGCAGATTTTGACTGGGCCTGTGGAAGAGAATGCATGCAGTTGACTTTGTCTTTACTGATTGACCTGTAATTAGGGGGAGGGGGAGTGTTACAGAAAATGCCAAAATTATGAGGTGATACGGCGACTAAGTGATTAGCACTATTGCCTCACAGGGACCTGGGTTTGATTCCAGACTTAGGTGACTGCCTGTTTTGAGTTTCCAGTCTTCCTATGTCTATGCGGTTTTCTTCTGGGGGCTCTGTTTTGCTCCCACAGTCCGAAAGTGTGCACGTTCGGTGGTTGGGCTATGCTAAGTTGCCCATAGTGTTCAGGCGAGGTGGATTAGCCATGGGGAATGCAGAGTTGAGTTATAGGGATAGTGTAGGGAATGGGTCTGGGGAGAATGTGCTTTGATGGGCTGAATGGCCTGCTTTCATATTGTAGGGATTATACAATTTACATTTGTTGCTTTCAGTGGAGTTTTTTCTTTAATTCAGAATGGCCATTTGTGCTTCACCAGCTGGACCAATATTTCTTACCCATCCATCGCTGCCTTTGGTAGTGAGCTTTTACCTTGAATGGAGATATATTTCCAAGTCAGAATGGTGAGGTGGCTTGAACCACAGAATCTAGAAGCTGGAGTAGGTCATTTGGCCCTTTGATTCTGCACCACCATTCAATATGATCATGGCTGAGTCTCTTTCTCAGTGCCATACTTCTGCTATCTCTCCATACCCTTGATGGATTTAAAATAAAAAAAAATGCAATTTCTTTTTGAATATATTCAGTGAGTCTGCCTTCTGTAATAGAGAATTCTACAGGTTCATTATACTTTATCTGAAGAAATATTTCCTCATCTCAGACATAAGTGGCCCAATTGTAGACTTCCCAACCTGCGTCTAGTCTGTCCAGTCCTGTTAGAATTTTATATGTTTCAATCAGATGCCCTCATATCCATCAACATCTAATATGTAGCAGGCACACTCGGCCCAATGAAACTTCACTGCCTCCCCTGTACACCACTATATCCTTTCTTAGATAGGAAATACTCCAGATGTGGCTTTATGAATGACCCGTGGAACTGCAGTAAAATATCCCTATTTCCCTACTTCCAAACTGAACCTCAGATGGAATCTTGCTGATTTGTTCTTTTCCCATGTATATGCTCCTCTTATCCTTCTATTGGTTGTGGATTTAGAAGCTGTTGTCTAAGGATCTTTGGTGAATTTCTGCAGTGCAATTTTTGTAGATGGTACACACTGCTGTTACGGTGGTGGAGTGAGTGAATGTTTGTGAATGTCGTGCCAATCGAATGGGCTGCTTTGTCCTGGATGGAGTCAGGCTTCTTGAGTGTAGTTGGCACTGCACTCATCCAGGCAAGTGGGGAGTGTTCCATCACACTCTTGACATGTGCTTCGTATAAGGTGGATGGGCTTTTGGGAAGAAAGGATGTGAGTTCTTCATTGCAGGACTCCGTGCCTTTGACTACTTTTGGAGCCAGAGCCATCTCAAGATGGCTAGTCCAGTGCAGTTTCTAGTCTATGGTTCACAGTGGAGGGTTCTATGCCAGTCATGCCATTGAATACCAAAGGGCATTTTTGGAGATGATCATTACCTGGCACTAGTGTGGCATGAATGTTACTTGACATTTGCCAGTCCCAACTTGAATATTTTTCAGATCTTGTTGTATTTGATCACAGACTGTTCCAGTATCAGAGGAGCCAAGAATAGTGCTGAGCATTGTGCAATCATTGGTGACCATCCCCATTTCTCACCTTATGATGAGGCAGCTGAAGATGATTGGGCCAAGGACACTCCCTTGTAGAACTCCTTCAGGAGCTGAGATTTTTGGGTAGATGTAGAGTCATAGAGTCATAGAGATTTACAGTACAGAAACAGACCCTTCTGTCCAAATCGTCCATGCCGACCAGATATCCCAACCCAATCTAGTTCCATTTGCCAGCACTTAGCCAGTCTCCCTGTAAACCCATCCCATTCATATACTTATCCAGGTGCTTTGTAAATGCTGTAATTGTACCAGCCTCCACCACTTCCTCTGACAGTTCATTCCATTCACACAACACCTCTGTGTGAAAACAAATGACTCTTAGGCCCCTTTTATATCTTTCCCCTCTCACCCTAAACCTATGGCCTCTAGATCTGGACTCCCCTACCCCAGGAAAAAGACCTTGTCTATTTACCCTATCCGTTCCCCTCATGATTTTATAAACCTCTATAAGGTCACCCCTCAGTCTCCGATTCTCCAGGGAAAACAGCGCCAGCATATTCAGCCTCTCCTTACAGCTCAAATCCCCCAATCCTGGCAACATCCTTGTAAATCTTTCCTGAACCCTTTCAAGTTTCACAACATCCTTCCGAAAGGAAGGAGACCAGAATTGCAAGCAATATTCCAAAAGAGGCCTAACCAATGTCCTGTACAGCCATAACATGACCTCCCAACTCCTGTACTCAATGCTCTGACCAATAAAGGAAAGCATACCAAACGCCTTCTTCACTATCCTATCTACCTGCGACCCCACTTTCAAGGAGCTATGAACCTGCACTCCAAGGTCTTTTTGTTCAGCAACACTCCCTAGGACGTTACCATTAAGTGTATAAGTCCTGGTAAGATTTGCTTTCCCAAAATGCAGCACCTCACATTTATCTGAATTAACCTCCATCTGCCGCCAGTCAGCCCATAGGCCCATCTGATCGAGATCCTATTGTAATCTGAGGTAACCTTTTTCACTGTCCACTACACCTCCAAATGTGGTGTCATCTGCAAACGTACTAACTATACTCTTATGTTCACATCCAAATCATTTATATAAATGACGAAAAGCAGTGGACACAGCACCGATCCTTGTGGCACTCCACTGGTCACAGGCCTCCAGTCTGAAAAGCAACCCTCTACCACCACCTTCTGTCTTCTACCTTTGAGCCAGTTCTGTATCCAAATGGCTAGTTCTCCTTGTATTCCATGTGATCTAACCTTGCTAACCAATCTCCCATGAGAAACCTTGTTGAATGCCTTCCTGAAGTCCATATAGATCACGTCTACCACTCTTCCCTTATCAATCCTCTTTGTTACTTGTTCAAAAAACTCAATCAAGTGTGTGAGACATGGTTTCCCATGCACAAAGCCATTCCCAGTCAGTCGATGTCTTTCCAAATCCATGTAAATCCTGTCCTTCAGGATTCTCTCCAACAACTTGCCCACCACCAATGTCAGGCTCACCAGTCTATACTTCTCTGGCCTTTCCTTCTCGCCTTTCTTAAATGTACTAGAAACACTTTCTTAAGGGCACAGTAGGGTTGCCTCCAGCCATTTACTGATGTCATGTGGAATGAATCAAATGGGCTGAAGACTGTGCTTCTGAGACCTCCAGAGAAGGCTGGGATAAATCATTCACTCAGCACTTCTGGTGGAAAATCATTGCAAATCCTTCTGTGTTATGTTTTGTTCTGGTCTCCCTCAATCATTGAACATATGGAATGTTTGAAAAGTGAAGCCAATTATCAACACAAATTTATACAAACTGTTGCATAAGACCATAAGAAATAGGAAGATGAGTAGGTTGTTCAGCCTCTTGAGTCTGCTTCACCATTCAATGGGGTTATAGCTGTTCTAACATGCCTCACGTCCACCTTCCTGTCCTTTCCCCACAACCCTTGATTCCCCTACTGATCAAGAATCTATCTATCTCAACCTTCAATGTACTCAAGGACGGTGCCCCCACAACTCGCTGTGGCAAGGAGTTCCAAGGACTTGCAACCCTCTGACAATAGAAATTCCTGCACATCTAAATTTTAACTTGACACCCCTTTGTTCTGAGACTGTGCTCTCTGGTCCTAGACTCTCATGAGGGGAAATATCCCCTCTGAATTTACCCTGTCAAGCCCCTTAAGACTCCGATGTGTTTCAATGACATGACCTCTCATTCTTCTGACCTCCAGTGAGAAGAGTTTTAATCTTTGCTCCTTAGACAGCCCCTTCATACCAGGGGTGATACCTTATCTGTTCTGAAGAAGGGTCACTGGTTAATTCTGCTTTCTCTTCAATGATGCTGCCAGACCTATTGAGTTTTTTCAGCAATTTCTGTTGTTGCCCTTCCATACCAGGAGTCATCCAAATGAACCTTCTCTGAACTGCTTGTAATGAAATGATATATTTCCTGTAATAAGGGGTCCAAAATTGCTCACAGTACTCCACATTTGGCCTCACCAGCACCTTGTACAGTTGCAGTAAGACTTCCCCACTCTTATACTCTAACCTGCTTGAAATAGAGGCCACCATTCCATCAGTCTGCCTGATTACCTGCTGCACCTGTGCTAGCTTTCTGTGTTTCATGTACAAGTAACTCCCAAGTCCCTTTGTGTTGCAGCTTTCTGCAGTCGTCTCCATTTAAATAGTACTCTCCATTCCAAAATGAACAACTTCACATTTTCCCACCACATCATGTTCAAATTTGCTCCCTCCACCTCCACTACCCATTATCACATGATGTTTTGAGACTACCAGGCAGAGTTTTGTTTTTCTAACCAAAGCTTTCAGGCATGGCAATCATGATCAGTAGGGGAATCATCAAAGCTGTGGCATAGGGATTGCCATGTGCACTCCAGCAGGTATACTGTGGTCCTGGGAGGCATATCCCTCCACACCTTCACCTCAATTTCAGAAAAATAATTAAATGTACCTTTCTGACTGGCTGCTAGCTGGATTGGAACGATGAGTAGAAAACCAATGGCTGCTCCAGCAAGAGACTTGAGGAACACTCCTCCCTGTTTTAAATCTGGAAAATGATTCATCCAGATTTCAGCTAAGGTCCCATTCAGGTGTCCTTGGGCATGAAATGGGTGCAATGAGATCCACTTTTTACCTATTAGAGTTTTTGTTAATGGTACATACTTGACAATTGCCTACATCTTAAATTGGCAATTTTTAGCATAAGGGTCCTCACTAATTTATTCAAATATGATGCTGTGCCTGATCAAGGCGAGAGGTGGCTTTGGCTGAGAAAATTAATGTGAATTCAATGAGACTTTTTAAGTATATTAAAGGAAAAAGAATAAATTGAGAGAGAATAGGACTCCTCAAGGAGCAAAGTAGATATGCATTTGTGAAACTGCATGAGATGGGCGAGGTCCTCAATGAATATTTCTCCTCTGTATTTACGGTGGAGAAAGACCTAAAAACTTGGGAACTTGGGGAAGTTAGTGGTGATACAATTTCACAGTAGAGGAGGTGTTGGATGTTTTGGATTGTATGAAGGTGGATAAACCTCCTGGTCCTGACCAGATATATCCAAGAACCCTGCAAGCGGCTAGAGAAGAAATTGCGGATCCCTGGCTGACATTTTTGCATCATCATTAGCCATGGGTGAGGTCCTGGAAGATTGGAGGGTAGTGAATGTTCTACCTTTATTCAAGAAAGGCTGCAAAGAAAAACCTGGAAATTATAAACCAGTAACGCTAACATCTGTGGTAGGTAAATTGCTTGAGAAGATTCATGCATTTGGAAAGACTGGGTTTGAATAGGTGTAGTCAGCAGGCTTTGTGTGTGGGAGATATCTCTCACAAATGTTTTAGAGTTTTTTGATGAAGTAACCAGGAAGGTTGATGAGGGCATGGCGGTAGACGTATTTTACATGGATTTCAGTATGGTCTTTGGTAAAGTTCCACAGGGTAGGCTGCTCTGGAAGGTTAGATCACATGGAATCTAGGGAAAACTGGCAAATTGGATACACAGTTGGCTTGATGGTAGGAAGCAGAAGTTAGTGGTGGAAGGATGCCTGTCGGACTGGAGGCCTGTGACCCCGTAGTGGAGTGCCTCAGGGGTTGGTGCTGGGCCAATGCTCTTTGTTATCTGTTACAATGATTTGGATGAGAATACACAAGGCATGATTAGTAACTTCGCAAATGACAGCAAAATGGGTGGTGCTGTGGACAGTGGTGAAGTTTTTCAGAAATTGCAGCAAGATCTTGATCAGCTAGGGAACTGGGCCAAGAATTGGCAAATGGAGATTAATGTAGATAAGTACGAGATGTTGCATTTTGAAAATCAGATCAAAGTGGCAGTTTCACAGTGAATGCTCGGACATTAAGGAGTAGAGTGGAACAAAGGGACCTTGCAGTTCAAGTGCAAGTTCTCTGAAAGTCGAGTCACTTTCAGAGACAGGACAGTAAAAAAGTTTTTGGCACACTGGTCTTCATCAGTCAGGGCATTCAGTATAGAAGTTGGGAAGTTATGTTGCAGTTATACAGGATGTTGGTGAGGCCGCACTTGGAGTATTGTGTTCATTTATGGTCACCTTGCTATAGGAAGGATGTTATTAAACTGGAAAGTATGCAGAATACATTTATAAGAATGTTGCCAGGACTGAAGGGACTGAGTTGTAGGGAGAGGTTGGACAAGGGTAGGACATTTTTCTTTAGAGCACAGGAGACTGAGGGGGATCTTATAGAAGTGTGTAAGATCATGAGGGAGGTACACATATGGAATGAGCTGCCAGCAGAAGTGATTGAGGCATCTCCATTAACAACATTTAAAAGGCATTTGGCCAAATACATGGATAGGAAAGGTTTAGAATGATATGGGCCAAGATCAAGGAAATGGGGTTTGCGTGGGGGGACAGTTTGGTCAGCATGGACCCGTTTGGCCAAAGGACCTGTCTCTGTGCTGTAGGACTCTATGACTAAGTTTTGAATTGCTGATTGGATTGTAAGGGATCTTGAATGGCAATAAATATAACAAGTATAATAAATGTGATGATGTAAAAGTGAAAATCAAAACTAAAAGCAATCAGAGAATTCTATAAGCATGACTAATGGTATGTATAAGGTAAAAATAATTACGACCACTGTAGCACCTGGAACATACTAAGTCTTTCCTCATAATTGCCAAGGGAACTAGCAGCCTTTTTTTCCAAGCAGCGGACTTCTACATTCAGCCTAATGCTATTTAAGAGAAATCTAGACAAACATTTGTTGCAGATAAAGATGCAGGATTATGGGAAGAAAGCAAAGCAATGGGATTAATTTTGAGAGGCTTCATCAAAGAATTGGCAGAGAAATAGTGTGCAGACTGCCCTTCTGCATTGTCAGGGTCAATGGTTCTGTTCTCTTACAACTATACTAGCTGGATCAATTATTTCGCAGACTGCTGAGCCTGGCCAGTATACCTCAGGTACTCAGTGAATACGCTGCCTGTACTTAGCCAGCAGAAAGATCCATTCCTTAATCTATATTTAATAAATCCATATTTACAATACGGAATATCCAGTGGGATACTATGACCAAAACTTATTCTCCTCCCTTCCCTTGTCAACATCCAACAGGGATCATTCCCTGGGGACACCCTGGTCCACTCCTCCTCCACTTCCAACACCTCCCCACACTCCACGGCATCTTCCTATGCAATCACAGTAGGTGTAACACATACTCATTTACTTCCTCCCTACTCATTATCCAAGGTCCCAGATACACCTTTCTGGTGAAGTATCGGTTTACCTGCATTTCATTCAATTTAGATTGCTGTATTCACTGCTCACAATATTGTCTTGTCTACATTGGAGAAATGAAATGCATACTGGGTGACTGCTTTCCAGAACACTATACTCGATTCTTAATAATGACCAGAGCTTCCAGTTGGCTGACACATCAACACAGTGTGTTCCCATGCCAACATGTCTATCACAGGCCTGATACAATGGTTCAACAAAGCTCAACACAAGCTTGAAACAACACCTCATCTTCTGCTTAAGCATGTTAAAACCTTCAGAACTCTACACCAAGTTTAACAATATTGGTTTGATAGTAAAGGGAGCTGCAAAGATGATCTTGGAGACTGAGGACCACCCAGATAAACTGAAGAGTGATGTCTGCTCACCTGGTGGGACCACTGTCCAGGTCCTGTATGAGCTGGAGAAAGGGAACTTACCCTGCACTGTCATGAATGCGGTGGAAGCTGCAACAAAACGGGCCCGTGAGCTGGGTAAAAACTGATTCCAGCAAAGGAAGAAGCACAATGGGAGTAGGGCATGCTCCCAGAACTACTCTCTCTACGGTGTTTGCCATCAGTGTCTGGGGCTGAAGAGGGACTAAAGATAAAGACTAATTTAACTTTGGTGGGTGGGGCAGGGTTTCAAGGGTTATCTGAAATCCAGCATTAAAATAGAGCAATTTCAAATTGGACATATTAGGTACTAAAACAGAAGTTGCTGGAGAAACTCAGCAGGCCTGATAGCATCTGAAGAAAGAAAGCAGGGTCACTGTTTTGGGTTCAGTAACCCTTCAAGCCAAACTGCATTTGTTAAAATTCACCTGTATTTTTCTGCTTCGATACAAGTTGTTGAACAGATTTACTGAGTTAAAGTGAAATTTAAATAATCCTATTGCTTTGGGCAAACAGTATCATGGACCATGCAAACCTGAATCACCAGCCGCTAGCCACAGAATAGAAAGTGTGATCTATTTTAGAGGAATTGCTGAAGTTAATCTTCCAACCAAATGCACAGGGTTTCCTTTGCTTACATTTCTACATTTATAACATTCTCCACCCAACCATCTTTGGCTGCTTCATCAGTGAAGATCACTGGGGAGAGGTGGCCACATAGTGATAACATCACAGGACCAGTAATCCAGAATCCCAGTCTAATATTCTGGTGACAGGAGTGACCGTGTAACCCTAGTCAACTGTTGTAAACACCTACTGGTTTGTGAGTATCCATTTGGGAAGGAAATCTTCCATCCTTGCCATCTGGCCAACATGTGACTCCAAACCCGCAGCAACGCGGCTGACTCTAAAGTGCCTCTGGATAATTAGGGATGGGTAATAAATGCTGGCCTAGCCAGCATGGAATGCCCACAAATAAAAAAGTGGGGATGTTGGCTAATGATTGCTCACCATTCATGATTCATGACCCCTCAGAATAAGCCCACATTCAAACACAGAAATACCTGGAAAATGTCCACACTTGGGCTGATAAGTGGTACGCAACGCTTGTGTGAAGCAATGATCATTTCTGACAGTGACAATCACCCACTAATGTTCAACTGTACTGCCAGCACTGAATCTGCAGCATCAACATCATGGGGGTTGTCATCAACTGAAAAGTTAACTGAATTGACCATTAACTGAATTAGCTACAAGGGTTGGTCAGAGGCTGGAAATTTTGCAATGAATTGCTCTCCAAATGTGTGCCAAACGTATTCGCCAGCTGCATGGCAGAAGTCAGAAGTATGATGGGAAATATCAGTGGGGAGATGGTTCGGCTTGTTTCTATTGTATAACGGGATATGGGGGGGGGGGGGAGGGGGGGGAGGGAGCAGGTGTCATTGGATGGAACAGCAGTTATTCTCCATCCAGAATTGCCCTTGGGATAGTGGTGGTAAGCTGTCTTTGTAAGCCCCTGAAGTCCATGTGGTGTAGATAGACCCACAATATCATTAGAGAAGGGGTTTCAGGATTTTGACCCAATGACCCTGAAGGAACCCAAACCAGGGCCTTCTGGGGCAAGGTGGAACAAAAAATATATTTGATAGGGTTAGTGAATGTCCAGTGAATTCAATACAATAGATTGAGACAGATATAAAGATAGCAAAGAGACAATATGAGAATATAATGGGAGTGACCATAAGGAAAGTAGGAAGTCATTTCCCAGCTTGTAAAGTGTAAGTGGTTGGGTGAGACCTATTGAAGGCATACTAGGTGTATAAGTTTAGAGGTGCAGAGCAACATTGGAATATTTAGAGTTTGTCAATTTGTTTTACAGAACTTGAAAATTGAGATATTATTTCAAGGTAGCAGAATATATGGATCTTGGGCTTTAGGTATTAATGGGTGGCATGCTGGTTCAGTGGTTAGCACTGCTATCTCACAGTGCCAGGGACCTGGGTTTGATTCCACCCTCCGGCAGCTGTCTGTATGGAGTTTGCCCATTCTCTCAGTGTCTGAGTGGTTTTCCTCCAGGTGCTCCAGTTTATTCCCACATTCCAAAAGATGTGCAGGTCAGGTGAATTGGCCAAACTAAATTACTCATAGTGTTAGGTACATTAGTCAGAGGTAAATGTAGGGAAATGGGTCTGGGTGGGTTCCTCTTCGGAGGGTCGGTGTGAACCTGTTGGGCCGAAGGGCCTGTTTCCACACTGTAGGGAATCTAATCTAATCTAATGTTAGAGTGTGAACACCCCTTTCTATCACCCACCTCCCACAACCCAGGTCCTGTCACAAAATGGACACCTCATAGTCCCCATCATCATCTATCTAGCTTCTCTTCTTCCCTGGTTTACCATCAACAATCCTTTTGTTAGCCTACTCTTCTTTCTCTCTGCCCACTCCTCTACCTCTCCCACCCCTATCATCATCATCATGAATGCCACCTTTTCCTAACTGCTTCTAGTTGTGAAGAAGGGTCACAGAATTCAAAATGTTAACTCTTTCTTCCACCACAGATGTTGCCATACCTGCTGAGTTTCCCCAGCAATTTCAGTTTTTGTTTCAGATTCCCATCGTCTGCAGTTCTTTATTTTATTTTATCATACAGTATAGACACATGCATAACTCTTTCCCAGACCAAAGTTCTTCAAATTCATTTATCCAAATCTCACTCTTTTCAGCAGTGCAATTTACATCACACATCATGGCTTTTTTTTTCCCTCTCTCATCAGGTTGCATTTGATGTTTTTGGCATTTATAGTCAATCTGTATCCATTGGTTACCATCCCTTCTGCTATTGAAAGTAGTTTCTCCTTATTTACTTCAATAAAAAAAAGCTCCCAGTATGAACAACCCTATCAAATGCTTGTTTAACCATCTCTACTCTCACAACAACCACAGTTTCTCCAGTCTTTCAACTTAATTGAAGTCCTGCACCCCAGATCTATTTTTGTAAATTTCTTTCACTTCCCATTTGTCTGCTGTGCTACAATTGCTAGTTCCTTTGAAAGTCTGTCACTATCCCTCCTCAATGTTTATAGTATTTCTGAGTCTAATCAAGTGGCTGTTAAACTGAATGGATAACTAAGTTGATATAGTTTGGTTTGTAGTACATGGTTAAAATAACAGCTACAATGAAAAATAAAATTAATTCTATAGACTGCAAAATTAAACATGATTATTTTAAAGTGCATGATGATGCACCTCGGTGGCTCAGTGGTTAGCACTGCTACCTCACAGCGCCAGAGACCCGGGTTCAATTCCTGCCTCAGGCAACTGTCTGTGTGGAGTTTACACATTCTCCCCGTGTCTGCGTGGGCTTCCTCCGGGTGCTCTGGTTTCCTCCCACAGTCCAAAGATGTGCAGGTTAGGTGAATTGGCCAGGCTAAATTGCCTGTAGTGTTAGGTGAATGGGTACAGTGTGGACTTGTTGGGCCGAAGGGCCTGTTTCCACACTGTAGGGAATCTAAAATCAACATTGACATCTAATCTAAAAATTGTAATTGAAAATTAATGGATTGAAAGGCATTAAATTGCTGATCAGACACAACCTTACCAAAATGGTTTTTATTTATTTATGGCATATGAATGTTGCTGGCTGACAAGCATTTATTGTCCATCCCTAGCTGCCCTTGAGGAGGTGCTGGCGAATTGCTTTCTTGAACCCTTGAAGTCTATTTACTTTAGGTAAACCCCAATGGTGTTTGGGGTAAAATTCCAGGATTTTGACCCAGTGACGCTGAAGGAATGTTCAAGTCAGGATGGTAAATGGCAGGTGGTACTACAAATTTGCAGGTGGTACTGCGCCCCTATATCTGCTCCCCTTGTCTTTCTAGATGGAAGTGATCATTGGTTTGAAAGATGCTGTCGAAGGAGTCTTGCTGAATTTCTGCAGTGCATGGTACACACTACTGCTACTAACCATTGGTGGTGAAGGGAGTGGTGCTTGTGAATGCAGTGCTAATCAAGTGGGCTTCTTTGACCTGGATGGTGTCAAGATTCTTGAGTGTTATTGGAGCTGCACTCATCCAAGCAAATGGGGAGTAATCCATCTCACTCCTGACTTGTATTTTCTACATAGTAGACAGATTTGGAAGTTAGGATGTCAGTTACTCACTGCAAGATTCTTAGTCTCTGATCTGCTGTTGTAGCCAGAGTAATTATATGGTAAGTTCAATTCAGTTTTTGGTGTTTGGTGAGCTTCAGCATGCAGGTACAGCAGGCAGTGAAGAAAGCTAATAGCATGCTGGCCTTCATAACAAGAGGAATTGAGTATAGAAGCAAAGAGGTTCTTCTGCAGCTGTACAGGGCCCTGGTGAGACCGCACCTGGAATATTGTATGCAGTTTTGGTCTCTAAGTTTGAGCAAAGACATTCTGGCTATTGAGGGATTGCAGCGTAGGTTCACGAGGTCAATTCCTGGAATGGCGGGACTATCTTACGCTGAAAGATTGGAGTGACTGGGCTTGAATACGCTTGAGTTTAGAAGGCGGAGAGGGGATTTGATTGAGACATATAAGATTATTAAAGGATTGAGCACTCTGGAGGCAGGAAGCATGTTTCCACTGATGGGTGAGTCCCGAACCAGAGGACACAGTTTAAAAATAAGGGGTAGGCCACTTAGAACAGAGTTGAGGAGAAACCTCTTCACCCAGAGAGTGGTGGGTGTATGGAATGCTCTGCCCCAGAAGGCTGTGGAGGCCAAGTCTCTGGATACTTTCAAGAAAGAGTTGGATAGAGCTCTTAAGGTTAGTGGAATCAAGGGTTATGGGGGTCCAGCTCTTTCTGCAACATGACATGAAGTTCTTCTTGAGGAGTCATGAATGGTATTGAACATTGTGCAACTATCAACAAATATTCCCACTTCTGACCTCATGATGGAGGAAAAGTCATTGATGAAGCATTCAAAAATGGTTGGGCAACTGGATTGAAGAGTGATTGAAGGAAACTATTAGATCACAATTTATATATCTTGTGTGATCATCTCTAGTCCATTCACATAAAATAAATTGTCTTTACAATAGCTGTCTTCATTAATAACCTTCATGGTTATCCTGGTTACGTAATAATTATATCATTGAATTTCAAGGAATTAAGCAGAAAAATTAACGTTTGAGATAACTATTGTTAATGCTAGTTAGCTTTTTCAATAGTTTCAAAATCATTGCGTACCATCATATTCAATAAGCCAAATTATAAAAATTGATACTTTGCTGTACAATGTCCCTGATGTGCATTTATTATTTGGTATGTGCATTGATTAGATGATGAAATGAAAGATGCAGATGGGAAATATAAGAATTAATTACTGGCAAAAATCTGAAA